>NC_083316.1:27049251-27159251 GCF_963455315.2 Globicephala melas | reverse complement strand
TCATGAGGCTTCCCTGGTGGCACAGTGGTTGGGAGTCGGCCTGCTGATGCAGGGGATGCGGGTTCGTGCCCCAGTCCGGGAAGATCCCACATGCCGTGGAGCGGCTGGGCCCGTGAGCCATGGCCACTGGGCCTGCACGTCCGGAGCCTGTGCTCCACAATGGGAGAGGCCACAACAGTGAGAGGCCCGCATACCGCAAAAAAAAAAAAAAAAACAAAACCACAAAACACACACAAAAAATTTGTTCATGAATGTTCATAACAGCATTAGTCATTATAGCCATAAACTGGAGACAGCCCAAATGTCCATCAACTGATAAATGGTTAAATAAAGTATAGCATAACCAAACAATGGAATATTATTTGGCAATAAAAAGGAATGAAGTGATACATGCTACAATATGGATGAACACTGAAAACTTTATGCTACATGAAAATGTCAGTCAAAAAAGACTACATAATGTAGTATTCCACTTATATGTAAGTCTAGTATAGGTAAATCCATAGATACAGAAAGTAGATTAATGGTTTCCAAGGACTCAGAGAGTTGGAGGGAAATGGATAGTGACTGCTGTTGGATATGAAATTTGGGGGGAGGATAATGAAAATGTTCCAAAATTGATTGTGGTGATGGATGCACAAGTCTGTGAATATAGTAAAAACACTGAATTGTATACTTTAAAGTGGTAAATTTTGATGGATTGTAAATTATATCTCAGTTTTTAAAATTCAAGACATAATCATATTTGCAAAGTTCTTTTTGCTATGTAAGATAACATATTCACAGGTTCCAGGGATTAGGATATAGACATCCTAATTTTGTTTGTGGGGGCCATTATTCTGCCTATCACATTTAGATTTTATGGAAGTACTTGAAACTGAGTCAGTCAGACCTGACGTGACCTTGCTGTCCTCTGTGAGTAGCAGTGCAACCCCACAGAGCATGGGGCTATAGTGAGGTATGATGATCTGCTTCTCAGCAGATGTCAGCATGGAAAGATGAGGGTAGAAGACAATGCATTTCGTGTCTTCTTCCCTCCTACCACTAAGATATCATGGTACCACCAGAAAGCCCTGTGTTAGTCACATCTTTGTTATGCCTCAATATTTTTAATCTTTAAGTAAATTCTTCTTCTTCTTATGATCCTGATTTCTTATGTTGTTTAGAAAGGTCTCCCCTATCCCAAGGTTAGAATGACTGCCCTAATTTTTCTTCTATTATTTTAATTTTCCTTTAAAAACTTCAATTTATATGAGATTTATTTTTGTCAGTGATATGAAGTAGGGGTCTGCCTTTGTTTTCTTTTAATTGGATAGCCATTTATGCTAACATCCTTTGTTAAATAATCAATCTTTTTCTCTCTGTGTGGGGACCTTAGTCATATACTAAATTCTCATATGTACTTCAGTCTATTTTTGAACTTTCTCTCTGTGTTCCACTGATAGCTTTTACATTCAAGAATAAAAACCTCATGCAGAAAAAAATGCAGAAGATCTCTCTTCTATTACAGACTTTGATATTGAGCACAATTAGAAAGTAAAGAAAAGCAGTTTGGGCCATTTTCTTTCCCTGCCATCATACTCCAATTTACATAGGCCTTATGTGTATAGTCCAGGTCATACAAATGCAAAGCAAGATTGTGTGTACATGTGTTTTTGAGGTACTTCTGCAAAGAACTGCCTGATCATGCAGACACCATCTAAAATGTACAAATTGAAAGGTGCTGAGAAGCTTCTTCGCTTAAAACTGTCTTCTCCATCGATAAGCAGCCTGGCCTGAGATAGCTACCATTAGAGGTACTCTCTTGTGATAAATTTACCATCTATAGAAGTTTACCCTCCTGTATGAGAGTTGAATGTAAAACCATTGGCATCCACCACCATCTTAGAAATGAAAATAGATGTGGTGGCATTATGGAATAAAAAAGAATTCTATTCAATAAATTTTCTTAGAATCACTATTGAGGGAGATGTGAAAGCTTTCCAAAGACGTGACACTGTCTTAATAGAAGAAAACAAGTTCTCATGAATTTATTATCCTGAAAAGAAATCTCAGGAGAAAATCCCTGTAGATCAGTGACTCTTGACTTGGCTCTGTCAGGCTTTTTTTTTCTTTTTCTTTTTTTAGGTTTGTAAGCTTTGCTATGATTCTTGATGTGGCTTATTTGGAAGCATAATGAAAAAAATTTTTTTCCCTGGGATGGCATGTTTTTAGGGTGAATTCATATTTCTTCATTTGAAATTTAAGATCTGAGCTCACATAAATATTTCATTTGTTGAAATTTGAGTTGTCATCTTGAAGTGAAGTGTACCATTTAAAAACATGGCCATTTTCTCCTTTAACCCATTTCATTGAAAGGGCATCCAGCAATGTGGTTAGTTATGCAGTGACCCTGAATTTACTCTGTGCTTTGCTTTCTGTGATGCCATATGTCATAAACATGGTAAGGCAGAAATAGCCAAGTTATATTAAGAAGGAATGTGTCCTAAACAAATTAATTAGAGTAACAATTTTCTTTTTGAGTTCCTTAGAACCCTTAAAAGTATCTGTGAAGGGACATTCTATATTTAGTAAATTACTTATTATTACCATGGGAATGCAATAGACAATTTTCTCTTCATGGCTTTTTTTAGACTCAGTTCAAGAGAAGGCTTGTTTTCCATAGATGTTTTTCAATAATAGCTTTATTTTATTTTTGTTCTCATGCTATAACTGAAGCCATTTGAGCTTTCTCCAATCCTGCACCCTCTTTTTTTTTTTTTTAACATACCATTGTAAATAAAATGACAGGTGGGAAAGAATTCATATTTGGAAAGTAGAAAAAATAAGATTGGGGCATATACATAATTATAAAGCAATATTAGTCTGTGTTTATCTGATTACTGGCCAATGCAAAGGTACCAATTACAGATCTGTTTACTAAAATACTTCTTAAAAATAGTTTTAAATGTGTCTCTGTGTTTAAATGTGTCACGTTATAGAGTATAGAAGGAAACACTTTCTCGGCAGTATTTAGATGCATTATCTCCCACGCTGAAATGTATGGAAACATGGACAACAACAACAAAAGTGTAATAGCGTGTGGCTTCACCTCTGACTGTGTTCAGAATGTCAGCCATATTGAATGTTTTTATTTGGTCAATCAGGTGCCCAGCTCTATTGCATTTATGGATAGTAGAGAAGAGCTCAGTCTGAGGACCCTTTTCTGAGAACAGTGATAACATCTTGAAATGGAAGGAGGAGTAACATAAAGCACCTATCAGAGAGGTTCCATTTAGGGAAATACACCACTGACAGAAAGGACATTTGAAGACTAGTGTTATTAAATTCTTAGTATAGATTGAAGACTGTAGAATAATGTGCAGTTGCTCTTCAGAGCTGCTGTGTTTATTTCCATACAGATCATAGAAAAATAGCATGTAGAAAAATATTTAATTTTAGTCAGTGTTTAAAGTCAGCTTGACATTTTTTCCAAGTTGAACATGAGTTCTAATCTTAGATAATTCTTCCCTTTGGTTATAAACATAACTTTCCACCTCATTTTAGTTGGTTTTGTAAAACAGCCAGACGATTTTTAATTTGCCCAATAGTGACTCTAACACATGCACCCCATTTATGGGATTATTTTATGAATATCCTAAACTTATTAAAATGTTTTTGCATGAACTACTTATTCCATATACTGACCATTTCTGGTATTAAAAAATCTCAAATTCTTGCCACTAAAACTCAAATGTTATCTTTTATATTATTTTTTCAAGAAGTGCTTTCTCAACTGTTCATTACATATGGTAATAATATAGCTCATCAAACCTCTATTGTGGATATTCAAGGAAAAAAATGATCCTGTGCTGAGTTCAGTTTGCTCAGAGATTTGGACAAATGTTAAATTTTGCTGTTTTAACTGCAGCTAGGGAAATGAGTGTCATTTTGCAAATGAATTTGTAAGGTTAAAACTGTTGATGTTTCAGTGCCCACCAGTCAAGCAGAACATGTTGAAATTTGATTGCTTTATGATTATACACACATGATATAATCACAAAAAATTGGTAATTAACCTTTATGCATAAAATTAAATAAAATGAATCAATACAGATAGAGATTTATTAATACTATTAAGTAATTAGACTAGTTTTAGTGTTGTTCAGTCTCATTATGTTCTAGTAACATCGTGTATATATAAATTCAATGTGAATTTAAAACTTCCTAAAAAACTTTAATCAAAAATATACTAGCCAATGAGCTAACTTGGTTTATTATACTGAAAAAGTAGCTCTCTTTTCAGATTTCAATGATTCAAAGATTCTTTCTGTTGGAAGATACACCTTATATACTACCAAGAAAGAAAAATATTCTAACTAAGTTGTGACATAGTACTCTCTTTCTGCTTAGAATTTTGATTTTATACTTATTTAAAAAGCTATTATAAACTCATTTACACATTTTTAAATTGCTTTTGGGCATTCATGTAAAAAGAAAATATGAACAAAATACATTTATTATACTCCTCAAAGTCTTTTTATTCAAAGTCCAATCCATCTGAGTCACTTTTAAATTCAGAATTATCACTATCTTTTTTTCCATACATATCTTTTCTGTCATCAAGAACGTTGGTATTATAGCGTTGCTTAAAACGGTGTTCCAGTATCACCACAAGTATTTTCTTCCAAGTCATGGACACTCATTTTGCCAATTTTGAAGTTGGCAAGATTTCAGTAAAAGGTTTTTAGATAACAACCAGTCCCTGTTTGACAGAAATTATAAGATGCCATCTACTGTAAAAGAGCCTGATTTCAGAAATGTTAATAATATGGGAAAATGTTTTAGAATGAATGAAATATGGTATTAATATTGCTAAAACTTTCTATAATTGCAATAATTTGAACATTTGTAGCAAATCTTCTCTGCATGCCTCATTTGTCTCCATGCTATCTGGGGCTCCTATGACTAAGTCGCTGCCATTAAACATTAAAAAATGCCCATGCAAGAAACAGCTCAATTGCAAAACAACCTGCATTTCAGAGTTTCATGTTGTAACTTATTAAGGGTCATGGCACATATGCTCACTCACTGGTAACTACTGACCTATGAAAGCAAAGGGGTAGGGGGTAGTTCTAAGGATTCAGAGACATTAGGAATAAGTAAGAGTTTTTCCTTTATTGCACTCCATTGAAGAACACAATTATTGGTTTTTCTGGGGGTTTTTGTTTTTGTTTTTTTTTTGGCCATGCATCTTGTGGGATCTCAGTTCCCCAACCAGGGATTAAACCTGGGCCATGGCAGTGAAAGAACCAAATCCTAACCACTAGACACGAGGGAACTCCCAGGTTTTTCTGTTATTTTTAAATCTCTAAATTCTGGATTTTGTCACATTATTTTAAATTTCACTGCATCTAACATGATTAAACAATGGAATTGCATATAATCTGAGGTTCTGCATTCTGATTTAGGGATTGACCAAAAAAATTCCAGACATTCAACAGACTTTTAATTTCCTCGGCATACTTAATTTGGAGCCATTATTTTGAAATCATTTATTGCTTTGTCCATAGCACTTTAATTTTTTTTTGACAAAAGAAACTCAAACAAAAGTTTAATAACATGTATACATAGGAGAGACCCAGGAAAACTGAGTTACTCAGCAAAATGGCCAAAGCCCTCAAATACCATCTTCAGCTAAGGACAAAAGAGGATTCTGAGGGTGGAGAGAGTCAGTCAGGGGAGGTTAACCAAGAGCATTTTAATTCTTTACAGCATTCTTCTTTGCGGTACGTGGGCCTCTCACTGTTGTGGCCTCTCCCGTTGCGGAGCACAGGCTCCGGACGCGCAGGCCCAGCGGCCATGGCTCACGGGCCCAGCCGCTCCGCGGCATGTGGGATCTTCCCGCACCCGGGCACGAACCCGTGTCCCCTGCATCGGCAGGTGGACTCTCAACCACTGCGCCGCCAGGGAAGCCCACAGCATGCTTCTTTGAATCAGCAATCTAATGTCCCTTGAGCTGGACTTTGGCTTCAATTGCTTCTGCAAAAGCACTCACAGCATATTATATCTTGAATATAACTGTTTTCAAAAATTACCGTTTGTCTCTTTGTTTGCTCTAATATGTTTCACGTTGGTTCTTAATCTTCTTTGCCCTTATGAGAGTGTACCTCTGTCAATGGGCCCCCAAATGTTCTTCACAAAGGACATCATTACAACTGGCTCCTGATAGAACCTGTGTCTTTGGACTGGCTTTCAAATAATTATCTCCTTTAGAGAGATTTTTAGACTCTTTCCACTTCTCTCTCCCCTTACCATTTAGCCCTTACTCATATAAAACTAAGATTTGTATATTCTTGGATGGCAGTCAGATTGTGATGAACTAATGAAAATTTGGAGCTCAGATTTATAAAAACTGGAGCAGAATTCAAAAAATAGAAGTTTCTGAAAATAACTCATTGAAATCTTTAAAATGATGTACCACTCTTTTAAAAAAAATTTTTATTGGCATATAGTTGCTTTACAATGTTGTGTTAGTTTCTACTGTACAGCAAAGGGAATCAGCTATACATATACATATATCCCCTCTTTTTTGGATCTCCTTCCCATTTAGGTCACTGCAGAGCACTGAGTACAGTTCCCTGTGCTTTATAGTAGGTTCTCATTAGTTATCTATTTTATACATAGTATCAATAGTGTATATATGTCAATCCCCATCTCCCGATTCATCCCCACCGCCCCTTGGTGTCCATACGTTTGTTCCCTATGTCTGTGTCTGTATTTCCGCTTTGCCAATAAGATCATCTATACCATTTTTCTAGATTCCACATATATGTGTTGATATACGATATTTTTCTCCTTCTGACTTACTTCACTCTGTATGACAGACTCGAGGTCCATCCACATCCCTACAAATGACCCAATTTCATTTCTTTTTATGGCTGAGTAATATTCCATTGTATATATGTACCACATTTTCTTTATCCATTCCTCTGTTGATGGACATTTAGGTTGCTTCCATGTCCTGGCTATTGTAAGGAGTGCTGCAATGAACATTGAAGTACATGTGTCTTTTTGAATTATGGTTTTCTCAGGGTATATGCCCAGTAGTGGGATTGCTGGGTCATGTGGTAATTCTGTTTTTAGTTTTTTAAGGAACCTCCATACTGTTCTCCATAGTGGTTGTATCAATTTACATTCCCACTAACAGCACAAGAGGGTTCCCTTCTCTCCACACTCTCTCCAGCATTTCTCTAATAATTAGTGATGTTGAGCATCTTTTCATGTGCCTCTTGGCCATCTGCACTCTACTCTTTATGAAAGAAAAAAAGTAGTCAAACTTATTTTAGTTGTGATAATTTGGGTTGCTCTGACAATCTCCAAAATATCAGGGACATATAATAATAAAATCTTATTTCTTGCTTCTATAAATTCTTGCAATTTGCTAAGTGCTTGTGCCATACCTTCCAGAAGCCGGGCTCCTTCCATCTTGTGGCTGTATCTTTCCTCATTCCTTGGACTCTTATCCATTCAGGCAGTACATGGGAGAATAGAGAGAGAATCACATGAGGTAGGATTTTATAAACAAGGACTAGAAGTGTGCACATCTCTTTTGTTCACATTCTGTTGATCTGAAGTCAGTCACATCATTACATGTAGCTGCACTGGAGACTGCAAAATGTATTCTAGCTGTGTGCCCAGGAGTAAGAGAACAATGTGGATTATGGTGAGTACCAGCTGTCTCTGTCTGAGAGTGAATTTTAGGTAGGCCACCTAAATACCCTAGGCTTGCCCTCCAGTTTTGTTGCAAATGTCCAAACAAAATATATTATTCATATGTATGTGAATAAATATAAACATAGATTCAATCTTTTGCTAATTGAACTCTCACTTAGTATCTAAGGGGAAATTAGAAGTAGACTGATAATCTTTTTCTCAACTGAAATGCAGTTCCACATGACATATTTTGAGAAGATTTCACATAGTAAATGTATCACTTTAGGACAATACATAATTTTATTCAATATGTGAGTCCATGTTTAAAGATTCTTTAAGGGGGAAAGCAACTTAACAACAGATTTAAGAGAAACAACTCTAGGAAAATTGGTTTTTAAAACCTAACCTGCAGTTGTTCAAGCCCTCACTACCTGGCTGTGGTTGGGTATTCCAGAATACTTGATTTTTATCATATTTGTTCTTATATCTACAGCAGGTATTTATGAATGACATATGCATCCTATGAAAAAGAGAAAGGACAGAAATATTTAAGAGAGTTTAAAAAGAGTTTTAATATTGTCAATCTGTGAAATGCTCTTTATCAAAATCGCTCTACTCTCCCTGGCATGACTAAATAAGTATTGACTCTAAATAGCCTTCAGTACCCTGTTGTCAACGAGCTGTGAGTTAAGACCCATGACAGAAATTGTCCCCAAGACCATGTGCTGTCATACATCAGGACAGACCTGATTTTCTTAGTCATTAATTCAAGGAAGCAGGGTTTAAACATTTACTTCCATATTAAGAGAAGCTTTGGGTTTACACTGTACCCTTCCTTGCTTCTTGGGAATCAGCAATTTTCTCTGTTCATCTGTTCTGATTTATCTTTTTGTTTCTCTTTCCCATTGTACTTGCTTTTAAATTATAGAGATGGAATAGTGGTAAGGGCAGAGATAGGCATATCATTTTTAAAATATTTGTTTTTAAGAAAAATATCAGATGATTCTTGTGATTCTATGACTAACTTTTTTCTTTCCTCCACCTTTTTTAGTGTTTGCTATGTAGATAAGATTGGCTTCAAAGTGAGCAGATCTTGTGTATTTGGATTGATTGCTTGGTTTTAAGGAAGGAAGCGTGCTATTTTATTCTTTTAATTGAAGGTTCGTGAGCAAATGGACAAGCTTCAGTCCTTGAAACTGTGATGGATACTGAGAGTCTCAATGGAACATTAATTCCAAGGCCATACATATTTTGGGTAATAATAGAAAGTCCTTTTCCCATGAAGTCAGGAATGAGAAAGATTATGCTGTTTGAGAATGTAGAGTTTTGGAATTAGATTCAAATCACCAGTAATTCTTTTTGTGGAGGATATGGTTAATTTTGATGGTTTATGCAAAGGCCTCCTTTTCCACCACTGGCCTGTCTTATTGCTTGAAATTGAGTCTTTCAGTTTGAGGCTTTGTATCTCTAGGAGTCTCCCTTAAAATGTAGAGGATCACAGGAGAGATAGTAACATCGATTATTAGAAGACTTATTAGAAGAACATCATTTTTAGAAGAGATAGAATAAGACAATAAACATGCATGCGAAACATTTCAGATATATTAATCCATTGAATAATTGATGCTTAGTCAATTCATTCAGAAATACCTATGAAGCATCAACTGTGTGCCTGCCACTATGTTAGAATCTGATTATGCACAGGTAACTAAACATTGCTTCTGACTTCAAGGACTCACAGTCTAATAGGCAAGACAGACAAGTAAACAAATAACTGTCATACAGTACAAGTGCTCCTAAAGCCTGTGAAGTGGCTTTTGTGAAGTGTCCTTTCACAAAAAGGACAATTGTTGTTGCCCAACGAAGGGAATCTTATTGAATTAATGGTGGGCACAGAAAGGGGAAACAGAGGAACAATACAGTGTCTGGAAATTAACAGGTGGTCAGAAAATACCCCGTCAGGACTTTTCTATCCTGTGCTTACAAGGGTCAGTTTTGCCTACCAGTTATGAGAAAGGAAAAGGATTTATAAGACTGTATCTCAGTTTCTCCACTTCTAAATTATACATTCTGATTCTGTAGAATATAATCAGAAGTGAGATTTGAGATATTTAAAAACCTGTAGAGCATGGACACTGACCAATCAAAAAGGACACAGCCATAGCACTGAAACAGCGTCCTGAAGATCCCATGCTATGACAGGCAGTATGCCTTTATTTGTTGGAAAGTAGAAATCACTAGGATCCTGGGGGAGGGGCCTGGGAGGCCAGAGTGGTGGTATGTCACCTGGGAGATTTTAGGTAGTAATTCTTTGCTTACTTATACAAAAGTTTTCAAATATTTTAACAACTGGTTTGGCCATTTTAGTGTGTAGGACTGAATGTCAACATTGAGAATAGCCATGCTCCTGAGAAAGAATAAATGAAACTATGAAGTGGAGGAGTCAAAGTTATTATGAAAACTGATGGATATTAAACTAAAACCAGATTTCTTCTTGATATCTGGATGATTTTATGATTCTTGGAATTAATAAAAAAACTAAGAATCAACCACAAGTAGATACTAATTAAGATCAATATAGCACATCTGAATATTTACACCCATGTATTGTCAAGTTTTGCCAGAAAAGGCAACTTCTTTTTAACAGAACTGCAAGAAGAGATAGGCAAGTTTGAATAATATCTCTGATGGTTAATTTTATGTATCAACTTGACTGGGCTGTGGGGTGCCAGATATTTGGTCAAATATTATTCTGAGTATGCCTGTGAAGTTGTTTTTGGATGAGATTAACATTTAAATCAGTAGACTGAGTAAAGAGCGTTGCCCTCCATTATGTGGGTGGACCTCAACCGATCAGTTGAATGCCTGAATAGACTAAAGAGGCTGACCCTCCCTTGAGTAAGAGATATTTCCTCCTGGCTGAATGCCTTCAAACGGGGATATCAACTTTTTAATGCCTTCTGACTAAAACTGTAACATTAGCTCTTCCTGGGTCTCAAGCCTGTAGGCCTTCAGACTGGGACCATACCATCAGCTCTCCTAGTTGTGTGTGTGTGTGTGTGTGTGTGTGTGTGTGTGTAAATCCTATTGTTTCTGTTTCTCTGAAGAACACTGGTCAATATAGTAAATAGCATGTGCAAAAAAAAAACTAAATGCACAATTTTTTTCCTTTAAAATTTTGAGCAATTAAGTTGAAGGAGAAGAGCTGAATACTGAAAACTTAATTAGAATAAGTTTAGAATACTTATTTAGAATATTTAGAATAATGTGGCTTAGAATACAAAAAGGGTGAAGCATCTCAATAATAATAATTGACATTATTGACATTATTGACATCTCTAAATAATAATTTAGAATAATATTTAGAATAATGTGGCTTAGAATACAAAAAGGGTGAAGAATCTCAAACTACAGTGAAAAATACAAAGAGAAGGGGAGAGATCAAGATGGCAGAGTAAGAGGACATAGAGCTCACCTCTCCCCATGGACACATCAAAAATACATCTACATGTGCAGCAATTCTCATTGAAAACAAACTAGAGACTGGCAGAAAAACTCTTATACAACCAAGGCTTTAACAAACATCCACATGGAGTTGGGTAGGAAGGGAAGAGAAGCAATCAGGTCAGGACCCACACCCCTAGGAGGGGATACAGAAGAAGAGGAGGATTACATGGGCTGGGAGATCCTCTGTGGGGAGTGAGTGGTTTGAACAGCATATTGGGTGCCCCAGCCCTGGGGTCCGACACTGGGAGGATGAGTTCTCTTAGCTCGTTTGAAACTAGGGGCTGTAAGAAACCTAGACTCCGCTTGTGAAGAGTGCACACATATTTGCTTACTCCCCAGACAAGGTGGAGGAACCAGATTGAAACTGCTTGGGACTCTGGTGACTCTGGTCAGTTTCCTGTGACTGCCCCAGCTTGGGCCCCAACCTGAGCTGAGTGCCCACTCCGGCCCCTCTTATTCCATTAGCACAGCTCCCCACTAAGGTGAAGGCTGCCAAAGCCAAGGAGAGTGCACAATTGTCAGGGACAGAGGTGGTTCACACGCAACATGGAATCTGAAGGGGGTAAGGGCAGCCATACTGGCTTTCACGGAGGCAGCAGATCAAGAATGGTCTGAAACTCTGCCATGCTAAGACCACCCCAGCATGCACCCCAGCCCACACCAAGTACCCTCACAGGCCCCTTTTGCTCCAGCCTTGCTCCCTCTGCGACAGAGGTGCCAATGCTGCAAGGGGGTAGAGTACACAGTTCGGAAGAACAGAACCAGCTCAGACATGACCCTCAGGGCTTCTGCTCCAGCAACTAGGTACGTGACCCCACCTCCAATAGGGTGGTGTTGACCACTGAACAGAGGAGAAGCCTTGGCTCACACCTAGCTCTGGCTTTAGCCCCTCCATCTCCAGCCCCACCTCTTAACAAGGTGATAGCTGCCAGCACACCCTGGGGGAAGATGTGACTTGTGCTCACTTCATATCCAGCTTCCCCACCAAATCCACTGGGCAGACAGACTGTGAATATGTAAATTATTGATATTTTTCTCTGCTTCATTAGTTGTTTTTCCAGGGTTTTCTCTTGTTCTTTTGTTTGAAACAAATTCCTCTGCCTTCTCATTTTGCTTAACTTTCTCTGTCTCTGTGAAATTAGGTGAAATATTTACTTATCACAGTCTTGAAGTGGCATCCAAATATATATATATATGTGTGTATAAATAAATATATATATATCAACATATATGAACCCCATGGTAACCACATATCAAAAACCTACAACAAATACACAAAATATAGAAAGGAACATAAGCATGTCATTAAAGCAAATCATAAAGCCACAAAGGAAGAAACTAAAGAAAGAAGGGAAGAAACTAAAAGAAGAAAAGAGCAGAGAACTAAAATACAAGCAGAAAACAAGTAACAAAAAGCCATTAAGTACATACCTATCAATAATCAGTTTAATTATGAATGGACTAAATGCACCAATCAAAAGATGTAGGGTGGCTGATTGGATACAAAATAAGAACCATCTGAATGCTGCTTACAAGAAACTGACTTCAGAGCTAAAGATACACACAGAATGAAAGTGAGGGGATGGAAAAAGATATTAGTTAGAAAACATGTTATATAAAATTGGATTTCCTTGAGAAAACGTTAATATAAATGAAAGGAAAAACACAGGCACCCGTAAGGCTTTTACAGCTAGTTGTCAAATAACAAGAAGAATATTTGAAACTGAAAGGTAATATCAGTTTTTGTGATACAATAGTTTAGAAAATACACTCCCCCCACCATTATCCTTAGAATTGGAAAACAGCAGACAAAAATGTCATTTTGGTAAAGTCTTCATTACACTTTAACTTTAAAATTTAGTTAAAAATACTTGGGAAACAAGCCTAGGATAATGGCAATGCCCTCAGTTCATTTGGGCAATTCAAAGAGAAAAAGGACTAATCAAACCAAAATTGATTATTCACTAATTTTCAGTTCAGTATATTGGCTTCATATATTTAGGTTTTGAATTCCATGCAGCTATGGACAGTTTGTTGTCTTCTTCTTCAGGAGGACTCATCACTGATTTTAGAACTTGAGTTGGATTGAAGAATGAGTACAAATATTAATTGTTCCAGCCTGGGAAGAATGACAAGTATTGTGGAAGGATTTTTTTAATGTGTTCTACAAATGATCATAATTTAAAAAAACATTTTTATTCATAATAAAAAAAGAATAGTGTTGTTATAGGAGGTAGTATATATGAATAGTGGCAGAGTTAGGTTGGATACTATTTAGTAATCTTTGTGTTATACAACATTTGTAAAATTGCTTTATTTTCTGGTAAGCATATATCTAGTTTTCAAATGTCAGACAAATTATTTCTAATTTTAGTGGTGATCAGAAGAAATTAATGAGAAGCATTTGACTTTGTATGCCATGCACACCATATTGGTTTGGGTTTTTTTTGGCTGCAGTGGGTCTTTGTTGCTGCGTGCGGGCTTTCTCTAGTTGCGGCAATTGGGGGCTACTCTTCGTTGTGGTGTGTGGGCTTCTCATTGCGGTGGCTTCTCTTGTTGGGGAGCACGGGCTCTAGGTGTGTGGGCTTCAGTAGTTGTGGCGTCTGGGCTCAGTAGTTGTGGCTCATGGGCTTAGTTGCTCCGCGGCATGCTCCGCGGCATGTGGGATCTTCCTGGACCAGGGATCCAACCCATGTCCCCTGCATTGGCAGGCGGATTCTTAACCACTGTGCCACCAGGGAAGTCCCTGGTTTGGTTTTTGATTTCTGATCTATTCTAGGAAGTACAATAGTTCAGTTCCCAAATTGTGCTTTATACTACATAAGTGAGCTTAACTAAAGGATGGAGTAGATAGATGAGAAGGCAAGAGGAAGAGGAAATGGTATTTTGATTTGTACAACAAAATAACAGACTTATGGCTTTACTATCAAAGAAAGAAGAATAAATGACAAACCAGCAACATGGCGTGGCATCATCTGTGAGCTTGCTAGAAAGACAGAACCCCACTCTTAATCACAATGTACATTTTAACAAGATCACATAATTCTTATGCATATCAAGTTTGAGTAGCCCTGGTTAAGGTACCCCTCTCCTACATTATTCATAAGCACTTTCTACATGATGTTCTGCTAGGTGGGGATTCTACCCAGCTTAAAGCTTAATAGCCCAATGTTTGCATTTAGCTATAAGGCTTTAAGCTTTAAACTACAAAAACATGAGACTTCTATGTAATTTAAGGCATTAATGAATAAGGGGGAAAGATGTATGGAGCTCCAGGGCCTCTATTTCCTCTAAAGTTGAACCATAGAGGCAGTCTATTCCACATGTAAGTAGCCAGTTTCATCAGTCATACAGAACAAAGTAAATTTGTTGAATTTTGGATTTAGCTTGTTGTTAAACATTCTGGGCATAAAAGTCATTATGCAATTTTGAATGCATCTTATGGGGGATGTCAGTTTTTACAGATATTTGTCTTCCAAGAATGAGTACTCTATATACCTGGGGAGAGAGGGCATACTTCTGAAATTCTGGTACCTTTGACTGTAAGGAATGTTTGTGGCATGACTGTTTATTCAGATTGCTTGCGGTTACTCTACTAGTACTTTGTAATAGACCCATGATAGAAAAGACAAGTTTTAAGAAAAATTTTTAAATTATGCTTTTATAGGTTTGAGGATTATACATTTCATTATCATTGCCTGAGGACATTTGAAGAACTGTCGATATTTTTAAAGGATGTAATAGTCACTAAATGTAGGACCACAGAGAATGTATTAATCTAAGTATCCTAGACAAATATTAGCAGATTGAATTATGTCAATGTGAACCAGGCAGTTGACAGATTGAAATCTATTGATGCAAGTGGTGGTTACGTTAAGTAATTGGTTTGATTAATTAAACGACAGCTTCATCCTCCAAAATCCCATCTCACTTGTAGTACATGTGATGCAAATAGAGAAAAGAAGATACAACGCAAATATCAGGGTGTTGGTCTTAGTAGTGCCATTTAAGCAATTTTCTCAACACTCTGGTTTCTTTTTCTTCCAAAGAATATTTACTTTCTGCTAAAATCTTTCCACCTGCCTAATACTCCAAACTTGATGAAACAAGGTGTCAGTAATTTTTGAAAAAAGCAGTATTTTCTAATGCAAATGCCCTCCAGCCAAAGACCACCAGGAACACACCTTTAGCTAAACAAGCTGTTTTTATTACTTGGTAAAGTAAGAGAAAATGCACACCATGGAATCATCATGGAATCATGGGGCATCTCAGTAAGAAGATATTATGGACTGAATGTTTGAGTCTCCCCAGAATTCATATGTTGAAGTCCTAACTCCCAAACTTGATGGTATTTGAAGATGGGACCTTTTGAGATGTAATTAGGATTAGACAAGGTTTTAAGGGTAGGGTACGTGTGATGAGATTAGTGCCCCTTTAAGAAGAGACACCAGAGATCTTTCTCTCTTCACTATGTTAGACCACAGTGAGAAGGCAGCCATCTACAAGTTAGGAAGAGAGTCTTCACCAGAAACTGGCCATGCTAGCACCCTGATCTCAGACTTCTAGCCTCCAGAACCATAAGAAAATTAATTTCTGTTGTTTAAGCCACCCAGTCTATGGTACTTTGTTATGGCAGCCAGAGAAGAATAATACAAGGCTATTAGAAAGAATCTGTTATAGCATTTGGGCTTTATAGCATTTGGGTTATTTGAGGGAGGATCTAAAACAGGAATTCACTCTAGATAGGGTGCTGCCAGAAAGTGGGCACAGTTCCATAACTGTGTATGTCAGTAGGTAGATGGAACAGACAAGACCCTGGATAAAGCTGTAATTGGTAAAGAAGCAGCAAACACTCATATTAGCCAGGAGAGAGGGAATTTTGGTATTTTGTGGGTGGCACAGTGACCTTGATTTTGTCTATGCTTAGATAAATTATAAAGTGACCTCGTTTCATCTCACACTATCATGGTCTCAGAGTGACTTTGTCTGAGGTTGGTATCGCGTGAGATTATTTACGTATAATGGGGGAACACGTGGCCCAGCTGTGAGCACAAGGCTAGCTTTTTAACAACAGTGAAGCCCGGCCTTATGTGAGACATCAGTTCCCTGATTCTGGTTCCCAGTTTCTTCTTTTTCACTAACTAGAAAGTTGGCTTCTAGATGTTTTGGAAGAATTATTCCTTCCAATAGTAAAATATATTTTATTGTAATAAAATATATTTTTATTTTAAAGTCTTTAATTTTTTTCAATAAGCAAACATTAAATAGATAATAAGACTATATTTATAGAATCTTAAATTTCTTTCTTATGAAAGAAAGCTTAAATCAATCAATAACTTGTTTGATGCTGGTATCCTCTCTCTGGCATCCCTGCCTAGGAGTTGCCCAGGCTATACCGGAATAGTTTCAATAAAAGAGAACACTCATCTACCTGAGACAGTCTATTCCATAAGCCAGACAGTTGAGCTACTCTGATTCATTGTATCTTCATCCTTTGGCTGTTCTTGTACCCTTGAAGCAATAGAGAACAAAACTAATGTTCATCATAGGAAAAGTATCTTAACCAAGAAAAAGAAACCTACAAAAACTAGTTCAAAGAAAAAAAAGGGAATTTTTTTTGAAAGGATACAACAGGCCATCCCAAAGACAGTGACAAAAAGAAAATTCTCATTACACGGAGGCAACCTAAGCCTCTTCCTCACATCTTCCATAGACTCATACCATTTCTCACTATCTTTCCCATTTTTTTTCTTCTTGACCATCATTTTTCTCTATTTCTGCTTTCACTTATAACTTCAGTCAGCAGATCACTTTGGCTTATCATGGTACCAGCTCCAACAGAAACTGACATCCTATATCTAAAAGATACTTTATCTTAAGGGCTTACGAAAATCTAAGTGACTCAGTCT
The DNA here is from genome assembly GCF_963455315.2 of Globicephala melas. Lineage (NCBI taxonomy): Eukaryota > Metazoa > Chordata > Mammalia > Artiodactyla > Delphinidae > Globicephala > Globicephala melas. The sequence continues at coordinate 27,142,140 of NC_083316.1, read as the reverse complement.
TGGTCCAGTTCAATTATTTTTTAATAAATTTATTTATTTTTATTTTTGGCTGTGTTGGGTCTTCATTGCTGCGTGCGGGTTTTCTTTAGTTGCAGTGAGCGGGGGCTACTCTTGGTTGTGGTGTGCGGGCTTCTCATTGTGGTGGCTTCTCTTGTTGCGGAGCACGGGCTCTAGGCGCACAGGCTCAGTAGTTGTGGCACACAGGCTTAGTTGCTCTGCGGCATGTGGGATCTTCCCGGACCAGGGATCAAACCTGTGTCCCCTGCATTGGCAGGCATATTCTTAATCACTGTGCCACCAGGGAAGCCCCCAGTTCAAGTTTTGAGGTGAAGAAATCTGCTTGGATCAGTTCTGTCTATGAATTTCATTCCTCTAGGTCAGATGTTTGGTCTCATCTAATCATTCTACCCCTGAAATAATTATAGTCAAGGGCCAGCATTGTATTCATTACAGAACCCTAACCCAATGCTCAAATAATTATTTGGAAATATACCAGATCAGGGTAAAGGCTATGAAAATACAGTTCACAGAAAAGGAAACGCAGATGGTTCCTAAACATATGAAAATGCTCAACTCACTCATAAGTATAAAATAAAACTACATTGTAATGCCATTTTTTCACCTGTGAAATTGTTAAGAATTAGTGTTAAATATGTTAGATAATACACTGTGTGGGTAAGGCTGTGAGGAAATAGGCCTTTTCATACATACATGGTGGGAATGTATGATTTCTGTGGGGATTAATTTGCCAATATGTATTCAGTTTTCATCAATAGGAACTGTATAAGTATATTAAGACACACACATTTTAAATTTAAACTAGTTCCAGCACTGTAATTTGATTACATACTTTCAGGTTACATACAAAAAGAACTTTAAACAAATATTGATTCTAGTTAGTGAGTTTGTTTTTCACAAGGGTATAGATTAAGCAATTCTGAAATATATGAAGTGCATCCTAGTTCTGAGCAAATAAGTAAATACACTGGATTATGAGAGCAAGGTTTCTGATTTTCAGAGAAGCAAGTTACAGAGATGTTCAAGAAGACGACTAGAACAAAATTCTGATGTTACATTGGGATTGGAGATGTCAGTATGGACTCATGGTTTTAAATATAATGATAGATACAGATGTTTATGTATTTATATATTCCTATCTCTGTCCACTGAGATGACCTAGAAACAATGCACTCTAATACTAATAAACATCCCTAGCACCCAGATAGTAGTTTCTAAATACAATTCTTCCCTAAAAAGAACCAGGGATCCTTAGAAAAATGACCAGTTCTGGAGCTAGTGTAGCTAAAGTTCAAGTTGAGATTAGAACACTTTTTTTGCATGTGTGCCAGTAAGGAAGGAAGTGCTCAAATAGTGATGAAAACATATCAAAAGGGAGGAGGAACTAGTTTAAGGGCTCCCACTGTCCAAGTCTTGGGCAAATGAGCATCAAAATAAATAATGATGTATTAAAATCCATGAGTTTTTACTTATATACATACATATATGAATACAGGCATACCTTAGAGGTATTGTGGTTTCAGTTTCACACCACTGCTATAAAGTGAGTCACAAGAATTTTTTGGTTTCCCAGTGCATATAAAAGTTATGTTTACACTATATGGTAGTCTATTAAGTGTGCAGTAGCATTATATCTAAAAGAACCCAATATACATACCTTAATTAGAATATACTTTATTACTAACCATCATCTGAGCCTTCAGTGAGTCATGATCTTTTTTCTGGTGGAAGTTCTTGTCTTTTTTTTTTTTTTTTTTGCTGTACGTGGGGCTCCCACTGTTGTGGCCTCTCCTGTTGTGGAGCACAGGCTCCAGATGCGCAGGCTCAGCGGCCATGGCTCACGTGCCTAGCCGCTCTGCGGCATGTGGGATCTTCCCAGACCGGGGCACGAACCAATGTCATCTGCATCGGCAGGCGGACTCTCAACCACTGCGCCACCAGGGAAGCCCCTCAGAAGTTCTTGTCTTGATGTTGATGGCTGCTGACAGATCAGGATGGTGGTTGCTGAGGATTGGGGTGGCAATTTCTTAAGATAATCAACATCTATTTATGATAAAAACTCTCTGGGACTTCCCTGGTAGTGCAGTGGTTAAGAATCTGCCTGCCAATGCAGGGGACACGGGTTCGAGCCCTGGTCTGGGAAGATCCCACATGCCATGAAGCAACTAAGCCTGTGCACCACAACTACTGAGCCTGTGCTCTAGAGCCCGCAAGCCACAACTACTGAGTCCACATGCCACAACTACTGAAGCCCATGTGCCTAGAGCCCATGCTCCACAACAAGAGAAGCCACCACAATGAGAAGCCCACACACCGCAAAAGAGTAGCCCCTGCTCTCTGTAACTAGAGAAAGCCTGCGCACAGCAACGAAGACCCAACACAGCCAAAAATAAATAAATAAATAAATTTTAAAAAATGAAAAAAACAAACAAAAAGAACTCTCAACAAAGTGAGTAGAGAGGAAACATACCTCAACATAATAAAGGCCATTTGTGAAAAGCCCACAGCTAACATCATACTCAATGATGAAAAGCTAAAATTAGCATTTCCTCTAAAATCAGGAATGCCCATTCTTACCACTTTTATTCAACATAGTATTGGAAGTCCTTAACACAGCAGTCAGACAAGGAAAAGAAATAAAAGGAATCCAAACTGGAAAGGAAGAAGTAAATCTGTCACTGTTTGCAAATGACATGGTATTATACATAAAAAATCCTAAAGATGTCACCAAAACCTACTGGAACTCATCAATGAATTTGGTAAAGTTTGCAGGATACAAAATTAATATATGGAAATCTATTCGTTTTTATACACTAACAGTGAGCTATTAGAGAGAGAAGTTAAGAAAACAATCCCATTTACAATCACATCAGAAGAATAAAATACCTGGGAATAAATCTAACTGAGGAGGTAATAGACTTGTACTCAGAAAAGTGTAAGACACTGATGAAAGAAATTGAAGATGACTCAAAGAGATGGAAAGGTATACTGTGTTCATGGATTGGAAGATAATATTCTTAAAATGACCGTATTCCCCAAAGCAATCTACAGATTCAATGCAATCTCTATCAAAATACCAATGACATTTTTCACAGAATTAGACCAAATAATTCTAAAATTGTATGGAAACACAAAAGACCCTGAATAGCCAAAACATTTTAAGAAAGAAGAACAAAGCTAAGGGTATCTTGCTCCCTGATTTCAAAGTATACTACAAAGCTACAGTAATCAAAACAGTATGGTACTGACTCTCACCACTGTTATTCAACATAGTTTTGGAAGTCCTGGCCATAGCAATCAGAGAAGAAAAAGAAATAAAAGGAATACAGATTGAAAAAGAAGTAAAACTGTCACTGTTTGCAGATGACATAATACTATACTTAGATAATCCTAAAGATGCCACCAGAAAACTACTAGAGCTAATCAATGAATTTGGTAAAGTTGCAGGATACAAAATTAATGCACAGAAATCTCTTGCATTCCTATACACTAACAATGAAAGATCAGAAAGAGAAATTAAGGAAACAATCCCATTCACCATTGCAACAAAAAGAATAAAATACCTAGGAATAAACCCACCTAAGGAGGTAAAAGACCTCTACTCAGAAAACTATAAGACACCGATGAAAGAAATCAAAGATAACACAAACAGATGGAGTCATATACCATGTTCTTGGATTGGAAGAATCAATATTGTGAAAATGACTATACTACCCAAAGCAATCTACAGATTCAATGCAATCCATATCAAATTACCCATGGCATTTTTTACAGATATAGAACAAAAAGTCTTAAAATATGTATGAAGACATAAAAGACCCCAAATAGCCAAAGCAATCTTGAGGGAAAAAAATGGAGCTGGAGGAATCAGACTCCCTGACTTCAGACTATACTACAAAGCTACAGTAGTCAAGACAATATGGTACTGGCACAAAACAGAAATATAGATCAATGGAACAGGATAGAAAACCCTGAGATAAACCCACACACCTATGGTCAACTAATCTATGACAAAGGAGGTAAGGATATACAATGGAGAAAAGACAGCCTCTTCAATAAGTGGTGCTGGGAAAACAGGACAGCTACATATAAAAGAATGAAATTAGAACACTCCCTAACACCATACACAAAAATAAACTCAAAATGGATTAAAGACCTAAATGTAAGACCGGACAATATAAAACTCTTAGAGGAAAACATAGGAAGAACACTCTGACATAAATCACAGCAAGATCTTTTTTGATCCACCTCCTGGAGTAATGGAAATAAAAACAAAAATAAACAAATGGGACCTAATGAAACTTAAGAACTTCTGCGTAGCGAAGGCAACTATAAACAAGACAAAAAGACAACCCTTAGAATGGGAGAAAATATTTGCAAATGGATTAATGGACAAAGGATTAATCTCCAAAATATATAAACAGTTCATGCAGCTCAATATCCAGAAAACAAACAACCCAATACAAACATGGGCAGAAGACCTAAATAGACATTTCTCCAAAGAAGATATACAGATGACCAAGAGGCACATGAAAAGCTGCTCAATGTCACTAATTGTTAGAGAAACGCAAATCAAAACTGCAATGAGGTATCACCTCACACCGGTCAGAATGGGCATCATCAGAAAGTCTACAAACAACAAATACTGGAGAGGGTGTGGAGAAAAGGGAACCCTCTTGCACTACTGGTGGGAGTGTAAATTGATACAGCCACTATGGAGAACAGTATGGAGGTTCCTTAAAAACTAAAAATAGAACTACCATATGACCCAGCAATCCCACTGCTGGGCATATACTGAGAGAAAACCATAATTCAAAAAGACACACCTACTCCAATGTTCATTGCAGCACTATTTACAATAGCCAAGTCATGGAAGCAACCTAAATGCCCATTGACAGATGAATGGATAAAGAAGATGTGGTACATATATACAGTGGAATATTACTCAGCCATAAAAAGGAACGAAATTAGGTCATTTGTAGAGAAGTGGATGGACCTAGAGACTGTCATGCAGAATGAAGTAAGTCAGAAAGAGAAAAACAAATGTTATATATTAATGCATATATGTGGAATTGAGAAAAATAGTACAGATGAACAAGTTTGCAAGGCAGAAATAGAGGCACAGATGTAGAGAAAAAACATATAGACACCAAAGGGGGAAATCGGGGTTGGCGGGTGGTGGTGGTGGGATGAATTGGAGATTGAGATTGACATATATACACTAATAGGTATAAAGTAGATAACTAATAAAAACCCACTGTATAAGAAATAAATTTTAAAAAATAAACAAACCAAAAAACCCAGTATGGTACTGGCACAAAAATAGCCACATAGATCAGTGGAACAGAATAGAGAGCCCAGAAATGAACCCACACTTATATGGGCAATTAATCTATGATAAAAGAGGCTAGAATATACAGTGTGGAAAAGACAGCCTCTTCAATAAATGGTGTTGGGAAAACTGGACCGCTACATGCAAAAGAATCAGACTGTATTATTTTCTCACACCATATACAAAAATACACTCAAGATGGATTAAATACTTAAATGTAAGACCTGAAACCATAAATCGTCTAGAAGAAAACATAGGCCGTATGCTCTTTGATATATCCAGTAATTTTTGGATATGTCTTCTCAGTCATTAGCAACAAAAGCAAAAATTAAAAAATGGGAATCTATCAAACTAAAAAGCTTTTGCACAGCAAAGGAAACTATCAACAAAATGAAAAGGCTACCTACTGAATGAGAGAAGATATTTGCAAACAATATATCCAACAAGGGGTTAATATCCAAAACATACAAAGATCTCATACAACTCAACATCAAGAAAAACCAAACAACTCAATTAAAAAATGGGCAGAGGACCTGAATAGACAATTTTCAAGGAAGTCATACAGATGGCCAACAGGCTCATTAAAAAATGTATGCTCAACATCACTAATCATCAGGGCACTATGAATCAAAACCACAATGAGGTATCACCTCACACCTGTCAGAATAGCTATTATCAAAAATACAACAAATAACAAGCATTGGCAAGGATGTAAAGCAAAGGGAACCTTGAGTACTATTGGTGGGGATGCTAACTGGTGCATCCACTGTGGATAACAGTATGGAGAATCCTCCAAAGATTAAAAATAGAACTACCATATAACCCAACAATTCTACTCCTGGGTATTTATCTAAAGAAAAGACAAACACTAATTCAAAAAGATACATGCACCCCTATGTTCACTGCAGCATTATTTGCAATAGCCAAGATAAGCTACCTAAGTTCCCATCAGTAGATGAATGGATAAATAAGATGTGGTATATATGTACAGTGGAATATTTCTGAGCCATAAAAAAGAAGGAAATCTTGCCATTTGGGACAACAGGGTATTATACTAGGTGAAACAAGTCAGACAGAGAAAGACAAATACTGTATGATTTCACTTATATGTGGAATCAAAACATAAAAATAAAAACAAAAACAAATGAATAGACATAACAGAAACAGAGTCATAGATGCAGAGAACAAACAGGTAGTTGCCAGAGGGGAAGGGGTGGGGCATGAGGGATGAGGGATATTAAGAGCTAGAAACTTCCAGTTACAAAAATTAAACTACAAACTTTACAGTTACAAAAATCAGTGAGTCATGAGTATGAAATGTATAATGTGGGGAATATAGTCAATAATTATGTAATATCTATGTATGTTGACATATGGTAACTAGACTTATGATGATCATCTTGAAAGGTATAGAATAGTGAATCACTGTGTTAGGTACCAGAAACTAACATAGTGTTGTAGGTCAATTACACTTCAAAAACAAACTCATAGAAAAAGAGATCAGATTTGTGGTTACCAGAGGAAGGGGTTGGGGAGGAGGGAGAATTGGGCGAAGGTAGTAAAAAAAGTACAAACTTCAGTTATAAGTAAGAACTAAGAATGTAATGCACAACATGATAAATATAATTAACACTGTTATATATAAAAGTTGTTAAGAGAGTAAATCCTGAGTTCTCATCATAAGGAAAAATATTTTTCTATTTCTTTTATTTTGTATGTATATGAGATAGTGAATATTCACTAAACTTACTGTGGTAACCATTTCATGATGTATGTAAGTCAAATCATTATGCTCTACACCTTAAACTTACACAGTGCTGTATGTCAAGTATATCTTAATAAAACTGGAAGGAAAAAGAAGACAACAATGAAGTTTGCCACATTGATTGACTCTTCCTTTCACAAATGATTTCTCTGTAGCATGCAGTGCCGTTTGATAGCATTTTACTCACAGAATTTCTTTCAAAATTGGAGTCAGTCTTCTCAAACTCTGCTGCTGTTTTATCAACTAAGTTTATGTAATATTCTAAATCCTTCATTGTCATTTCAACAGTCTCCACAGAATTTTCATCAGCAGTAAATTCCATCTCAAGAAACCATTTCCTTTGTTCATCCATAGGAAGTAACACCTCATCCTTTAAGGTTTTATCATGAGATTGCAGCAATTCATTCATATTTTCAGGCTCCACTTCTAATTCAAGTTCCTTTGCTGTTTCCACCACATGCAGTTACATCTTCCACTGAAGTCTTGAAACCCTCCAAGTCATCCATGAGGTTTGGAATCACCTTCATCCAAACTCCTGTTAAGTTTGATATTTCGACCTCTTCCCATAAATCACAGAAGTTCTTAATGGCATGTAGAATTGTAAGTCCTTTCCATAAGGTTTTCAATTAACTTTGCCAATATTCATCAGAGGAATCACTATCTATGGAAGCTTTAGCCTTACAAAATGTATTTCTTAAATACTAAGACTTGGAAGTTGAAATTACTCCTTGATCCATGGGCTACAGAATGGATGTTGTGTTAACAGGCATGAAAGCAACATTTATCTCGTACATCTCCATCAGAGCTATTGCGAGACCAGATGCATTGTCAATGAGCAGTGATATTTTGAAAGGAATATTTTTCTGAGCAGTAGGTCTCAACAGTGGGCTTAAAACATTCAGTAAAGCATGTTGTAAACAGATGTGCTGTTGTCCAGGCTTTGTTATTCCATTTATAGAGCACAGGCAAAGTAGATATAGCATAATTTTTAAGGGTTCTAGGATTTTGGGAATGGTAAATGAGCACTGTAACTGGCTGCATTAGCCCCTAACTAGACAGTCAGCCTGTCCTTTGAAGCTTTGAAGCCAGGCATTGACTTCTCCTCTCCAGCTATGAAAGTCCTAAATGGCACCTTCTTCCAATAGAAGGCTGTTTTATCTACATTGAAAATCTGTTGTGTAGTGTAGACACCTTCATTAATGATCTTAGCTAGATCTTTTGGATAACCTGCAGCAGTTTATACATTAGCACTTGCTGCTTCACCTTGCACTTTCATGTTGTGGAGATGACTTCTGTCCTTAAACCTCATGAACCCAACCTCTGCTAGCTTCAGACTTTTCTTCTGCAGCTTTTTCACCTCTCTCAGCCTTCACAGAATTAAAGAGTCAGGGCCTTGCTCTGGATTAGGCTTTGGCTTAAGGGAATGTTGTAGCTGGTTTGATCTTCTATCCAGACCACTAAAACTTTCTCCATATCAGCAATAAAGTTGTTTCACAGTTTAACATTTGTGTGTTCACTGGAATAGCACTTTTAATTTTCTTCAGGAACTTTTCCTTTGCATTCACAACTTGGCCACCTGGATCAAGAGGCCTAGCTTTTGGCCTCTTTTGGCTTAATCATTTCTAAGCGTAATCATTTCTAACTTTTTTTTTTTTCCTCAGAATACTGAGTATTTTATTTATTTATTTATTTATTTTTTACATCCTTATTGGAGTATAATTGCTTTACAATGGTGTGTTAGTTTCTGCTTTATAACAAAGTGAATTGGTACAGCCACTATGGAGAACAGTATGGAGGTTCCTTAAAAAACTACAAATAGAACTACCATATGACCTAACTTTTTTTTTTTTTTTTTTTTTTTTTTTTGCGGTACGTGGGCCTCTCACTGTTGTGGCCTTTCCCGTTGCGGAGCACAGGCTCCAGACGCGCAGGCTCAGCAGCCATGGCTCACGGGCCCGGCTGCTCCACGGCATATGGGATCTTCCCAGACCAGGGCACGAACCCGTGTCCCCTGCATCGGCAGGTGGACTCTCAACCACTGTGCCACTAGGGAAGCCCATTTCTAACTTTTGATTTAAAGTGAGAGACATGAGACTCTTCCTTTCACTTGAACACTTAAGAGGCCATTGTACAGTTATTAATTGGCCAATTTCAATATCGTTGTGTCTCAGGAAATAGGGATGCCCAAGAAGAGTGAGAGAGACAGGGGCCAGTTGATGGAGCACTCAGAACACACACATTTATTAACTTCGCTGTCTTATATAGGCACAGTTTGTGGTGTCCCAAAATGATTACAACAGTAACATCAAAGATTATGATCACCATAACAAATATAATAATAATGAAAAAGTTGGAAATATTGCAGGAATTACCGAAATGTGACACATAGAGTGAGCAAATCCTTTTGGGAAAATGGCACAAATAGATTTGCTCAACACAGGGTTGCCACGACCTTTCAATTTGTAAAAAACACAACATCTGCAAAGGGCAATAAAGTGAAGCACAATAAAACAAAACTAATGGACAAAAGTTTCCGGATGAGAAATGAGATTTTTACATAATCTCAAAGCATCTCTCCATAAAATAATAATTAATTATAAAAAGAAAAATAGTAACTTTATGGTGGACAAACCTGACAGAAACCACCACAACCAAATTGCTGGTAATGGGACGAATATCATGTGCTTCCTGAAAATGTGTACCTGGAAGACACAGAATTTCTTCTGTTATTCCTGCCAAAAGTGGAAAAGTGAATCTAACCTTGAGGAAACATCAAGTGAAGCTAAATTGAGGGATATTCTACAAAATGTTAAAGTCATTAAAGACTGAGAAACTGATCTAGAATAAAGGAGACATGACTACTAAATTCAGTGTATGATCTTAGATTGGAATCTGGACCAGGAAAAAAAATCATTTTTCTATAAAGGATATTAGTGAGACAATTGGTAATATTTGAATAAGGCCTATAGGTTAGATAATAATGTGTCAGTGATAGTTTCTGGATTTTGATCACTGCACTAAAGTTGTGTCCGAAGTGTCCTTGGTTTTGTGATATACACACATTGATGTATTTAGGGGTAAAGAGTGAACACATTAGTAGGGATGGGGAGAGGGGAGGAAATGACAAAACAAATGTGGTAAAATTCTTACAATTGGGGGATCTGGGTGAAGGATATGTGGGAATTCTTTGTACTATTTTTGTAAGTCTGAAATTAGTTCTAAATAAAAAGTTTCAAATATATAAAAATAAAATAGTACCATTTGCTTTCAAAATCACTATTAAAATAGCTACTTTAGGGATTTGACATTTTGCTAGAGTGTAAGTTAAAAATATATGTAATATTTTTATATAATCTCTAGGTGTTTAAAAACTCTGGTTTGTTCAAGTATTTATTTATTATTTAAGTTAGTTAAATTAGTCACTGATTAAATTAAGTGTCAGTTTGCTCAATACAAGGCTCTGAGCTTATAGTTATAGTTGAGATGGACAAGTCGCCTAGCACTCATGGTGCTTACATTTGTAAAGGGAGAGTGTGTTATGGGGGACATAGACAATATAAAAGGAAACAAGTGCCATAACTTACATTAGGTATATTGTTATGAAGGAAATAAAATAAGATGGTGTGCTAATGGCAGTCACAGAAGGGTATGTGTGGTCAAGAAAGACCTTTCTGAGAGAATGACATTTGAAGTGACACCTGAATAATGAGAAACAGCCAATACTTGAAGAGCTCAGAGAATACTTCGTAAAGGAATGCCTTGGATTTATGATAGATGTAAAGGTGGACACTGTATTAGCAGCCACTTGGTCTGCAAAAATAATGTATATCTCAATGCCAACTAGAAAATTATTTCATAAGTTACTGAAACATGAGAGGCATGGAATATCATTGGACTGACAATTAGGATATATAGGATCTGTTCTTTTTTACCACTATATATCTATATTATGCAAATTGCTGAAATTATGACTCAGATTTATCTGTAACAAAGGGCCATGAGTAGAAAATCTCTAATGCCTCCTACACATTCAATATTTAAGATTTTACAATCTTATTAAATGTCAATATTTATAATTTTACAGTAGAATTATGTAAATACATATAGATAAATTCAAGTTGATAGTAAAGAAAAAGTGATGTTTTACAGTCTTCCATTAACTATGAGCACTCTCTGGACTAGGCCATACTTTTTTTTTTTTTAATTTATTTATTTATTTATTTTTGGCTGCATTGGGTCTTCGTTGCTGCATGCAGACTTTCTCTAGTTGCGGTGGGCAGGGGCTACTCTTCGTTGTGGTGCACGGGCTTCTCATTGTGGTGGCTTCTCTTGTTGCTGAGAACGGGCTCTAGGCACGCGGGGTTCAGTAGTTGTGGCATGTGGGCTTAGTAGTTGTGGCTCGCAGTCACTAGGGTGCAGGCACAGTAGTTGTGGCACATGGGCTTAGTTGCTCCGTGGCATGTGGGATCTTCCCAGACCAGGGATCGAACCTGTGTCCCCTGCCTTGGCAGGCAGATTCCTAACCACTGTTCCACGAGGAAAGTCCCCATACTAAGGAAAAGGGGGTATTTCCAGGACACCAAGAAAAAGAAACTGGTCAAAGTGTTTCAAAAAATATGCAAACTGTAATTCATACTTTAACAACACTCCTCCCCTTTCACTACTGCTTGATGACTTTATATCTTATTAACTGAAAAAAAAAATCAGATGTGAATTCCTATATATTCCCAACAGCAAAATGTACCAACCTATTCAAATCTGTGCCAGTATTCTCTGCTTTAATTCCTGTTGTAGTGGATTTGTCCCTGCTTCTATCTTCTCTCTTAGCAACTTTCAAATATACAATACAGTATTGTAAACTATAGCCATCATGCTATACATTACATCCCCGGAACTTACGTATCTTGTAACTGAAAGTTTGTGCCTTTTGATCACGTTCACCTGTTTCCCCTACCCCCAAGCCCCATCTCTGGCAACCATGAATCTGTTCTCTGTTCCATTCCTGTGAGTTCAGTTTTTTCAGACTCCCAAAAAGATCATACAGTATTTGTCTTTCCATGTCTGACTTGTTTCACCTAACATAATGCCCTCAAGGTCCATCCATATTGCTGCAAATGGCAAGATGTCCTTTTTTATGGCCAAATAATATTCCATTGTATATATATACCACATTTTCTTTAGCCATTCATCTCCTGATAGACATCCAGGTTGTTTCCATGTCTTGACTAGTTTAATAATGCTGCAGTGAACATGGGAGTGCAGATCTTTTTGAGATAGAGATTTTGTTTCCTTTAGATATATACCCAGAAGTAGAATTGCTGGATTATAGATGGTGAGCATCTTAAGGGAAGAAACGTTATGTTAGTTCTGTTGGTCATAACACTGCAAAGCACAATACTTGGAAACTAACTGGTAGACAATCAATAAATATTTAATTAACTAGACTGAATTAAATCCACAAGCATTAAGATATGGAAGAATGTTCTCTACTCCTTTGTTGGGAGATAACTCACCCCCCACACACAGCCATATATACACTAACATAACATGATACACATAGGGAAAGGAGGCATTCTTGTATTAATTAAACTCTCATCTTGTATACTCAGGCTTTTTTCTTGAGATATGTATCTTAGAGCTAACTCAGCATATTGCTTGGTGAGAAAGTCTGCGAGCCAGCTGGAATCTCTCCTCAGCAGCTGGGTTCCCCAGCCTATAGCAAGTAATGGAGTGCCTGACAGGATGTAAATGAAACTGTATGGGCCTGGCTATTTTTTCAGAGCCAGTGGAGGCTAAGAGGCTAGAATGTGATCCATTGATGCTAATTTGAAATGCATGTTAATGTGCTGATTCACATCAAAGTAAGTTTGATTTTATAAATAGTCCTTCTCTCCTCAGTAAATAGGCTAGAAGAGATGACTCTCTGACAGGAATGAGACTTCAGGACTGAGGCACTCCTAAATGAAGGGGCCCATTTAGTTAATTATGGGGCCAACTTGTGAATGTGCTGCTAGAGGCTAGAAATGAATACGATACCTTGTGCTAAAGGACCAGTAGATGGTGGTGTCAGCCAACTTCAGCCCTGTCTATGAAGAGCCCACACTTCCCTGGATAATCAGCCCAACTATTAGGTCTATTTAATAATTGAGAAGCCACATGTTGGTCAGAGCTAACAGTGAAAAGTAGAGAGTAAGCGAGGGGTGATTTTTGTCACCCCTTTCTTCAGGGAATGTTCATGAGTATATGTATGTTTGGGGATGGGATTCAGACTTGTGTTCTGAGGCACAGGAGGGTTTTTACTCCAGGGTATCCAAAACAAGCTTACAGTTCAGCATATGGAATTCTAGCTCTGTGTTCTGCTCAAAATTTTTTTGAGGAAATAATACAACCCATAATTTCTACAGGACTTGACATTTTCCTATAGAAAATTCCATATTTGGAATACATAAAATCAATGCAAGGAATGGCACTCTGGTGGAGTATCTTGTCATTTCTTTCTTTCTTAATCATTTATTACCTTTTGCTCAGTACCTATTAGGTGCTGGTAAGAATATCTATTGGTCCTTTATCCAACAGAACAGTTCCCAAATTCTGTTGATTGTGCTTTCCTAAGGTCAAAAATATGGACCATGGTGTCAGAATACCTACATTTGAATTCTGGTTACACATTTATGTGAGCTCAGATCCTTTATGTGTAAAGTTGTACCTAGTTCATAAGGATGATGTGTAGAAAGAAATGTGTTAATAACATTTTAGGCGTTTAGGCCTAGCATACAGTAAGTAATTTAAAAAATTATCTCCTGAATTTGTTCCATCTTATTTCTTCTTGCTTCCTTAATCTAAGATTTCATTGTATTTTTTCTGGGTTATGGTTTTCTTCCACAAATCTCCTATCCGCTATTATTTCTCCTCCCTGCATAGCTACCAGAGTAATTTTTCTGAAATGTAAATACAACCATGTCACTCCCCTGGTTATATTCAGACTCCCCATCATGGCATACAAAGCATTCTCCTTTCCAACCTCGATCTCCTACCTACTCTTCCCATTTTGTTCTACCACAGTACTGAAAGGTTCTCAATGATCCCATCACAGCAGATTCTCTTATGCTTCTATAACTCTGTCTTATATATTCTTTCCCTTCTTAGTTTCCTGGTGAGCATGTTTCAGGCTCCTACTCAGGATTTCCTTCTGTTCATAGCCTTCTGTAAGCTTCTTTCATCTGTGACTGAGCTAATTGCTTCTTGCTTTGTGTTTCTTCTATTTATCAGTTATAATTCTATTATTTCACATAACCTACTATATTGTGACTTCACGTGGGAATGGGACAGGTGTTTCACGTAAATACCTAAGAAGGTGACAGTACACTCTGCCCGGGTGGAGAGAAGTTCTATTTGCTTAGGAAAACATCCATCTGAAATTAGAGATCCAAGCAGTTAGATAACAGTAGTTATTGAACACTCTGTTATACTGAAAGAGCTGTGGTTCTGAGGTATTTAGAAATATTTGCTTACACCTCATAATATTTGAAAATGAAAAGATCTAACATGGCTATTGTGAACTATAGAAATAAATAAGATAAAGCCAGTGCAAAAATTGGAACAGGATCTGTTGTTGGATTTAGAATATCCATGTGACAGAGATTTGTGGTCATACCCAAATTTCATTTTTCCCTTCTTCCTGAGTGTGTATAATTGGAATCCTAGAAGATGAGTAGGAAGGATCACAGAAAAAATATTTGAAGAAATATTGGATGAAAATTTCCAAATTTTATGAGAACTATGAAGCCACAGGAACAAGCTAAACAAAACCCAAATAAAAAAAAGTTGTAGGACATAATAATCAAATTGCTTAAAGAGAAAATCTTAAAAACAGCCAGAGGTAAAAGGACACTTTTTATACTAAGGAAAGCAGACTAGAAATAGAAAAAGTTTGTGAACCTAATAAAAGACATACATGAAAAACCTAGGACTGACATCATATTTAAAGATGAAAGGTTGAATGCTTTCCTTCTATGATCAAGAATGAGGCAAAGATATTCACTCTCATCACTTCTTTTGAACACTTTACTGGAAATATGACCAAGTGCAATAAAACAAAAAAAAGTATTAAAGACATATATAATGGAAAGAAAAAAATTTAAGCTGACTTTATTCGTAGATCCATGATCATCTATGTAGAAAATTTTAAGTAATCTAGTCAAAACCTATTACAGCTAGTAAATGAATTTAGAAATGTGGCATATTTCATATACTAATAATGGCCACATAGAAAATGAAATTAATAAAGTACTATTTACAGTAACATCAAAAATATGTAATACTCTGATTATTTTGACAAGAGACATTCAAGACCTACATACTAAAAACTATGAAACATTGTAGAGAGAAATTAAAGACTAATACTAATAATGGCCATTATACTATATATACTAATAATGGCCACATAGAAAATGAAATTTTCGTATACTAATAATGGCCACATAGAAAATGAAATTAATAAAGTACTATTTACAGTAACATCAAAAATATGTAATACTCTGATTATTTTGACAACAGACATTCAAGACCTACATACTAAAAACTATGAAACATGGTAGAGAGAAATTAAAGACCTAAGTAAATGGAAAGATACACCTTATTCATATATCCAAAGACCCAATATTATTTAGATATCAGTTATCTTCAAATTTATATATAGGTTCTGTGCAACTCCAAACAAAATATAAGCAGAAATTGGAAATTGACAAGATGAGACTAAAATTTATGTAGAAAGGCAAAGGACCTAGAATAACCCAAGTAGTTTTTATAGAGACCCCAAAATGAAGGATTTATATTCCCTGATTATAATATATATGATAAAACTACAATAATTTTTTAAAAAGTATAGTCCAGTGGAGTCAAGATGGCATACTAGGAGGACATGGAATTCGCATCTCCTCACAACTAGGGCACCTACCATGCACTGGTGGGGGATCACAGACACCTAAGGGGAAGGGAGGAACCCCCAGTGACAGGTAGGACATGTGGTGTGGGGGGAGTGAAGGGGGAGGAGAAGTGGAGGCGGGACAGGACTGGCGCCCCTGAGGGGCAGCTGGGGGAGGGGAAGGGATCCCACACCGGAAGGGGGAAATTGGGGAACCACTGGAAGGGCAGAGGATCAAAAGGGAGTGTAGCCAGGCTTCCCCTGCCCACTTGGACTCCCAGGAACCTGCTGAGATCCCGGGCCTGACCCTCTGCCCACCGAGGCCCCCTCCAGCCCCGTGGGCCCTGAGTGGGAGGGAGGGAAGGGGGAGCAAAAGTAAAGGCTGGGCCTACGGGACCGGCACCCCTGAGGGGCGGCTGGGGGAGGGGAGGAGTTCCTACACACAGAAGGACCCACGTATGGTTAGCGGTCCAGTGGTGATGGGGGAGACAGTGGGGGAGGGGTATGAAGGAACAAAAGGGAACGCAGCCAGTGATTCTCTGCCCTCAGAGCCACCCTCCTGCCACACAGAGCCCAAGCCCTGCCCCTCACCCTCACTCCGGGCCCTACCTCGAAACTCCAGAACTCCATACTCCAGAGGCCCTCTGTTCCATGTGCTGCTTCTCCCCTTCTGCGGAGGTCCTGAGCAGAGGCCCTGCCCCAGGCTTGAGCGTCGCCCCACCTAGGCCCTGCCCCATGCTCAAACGTCACCCCCACCACCCGCCTAGGTCCAGCCCCACCATAAACCCTGCCCCTGCCTAAGTTCCACCCCTGCCTAAACTCCGCCCACATAGCCAAGGCTTTTTTTTTCTTTTCTTTTTTCCTTTTTGAGATTGGGGTTCTGTTTTACCTTGTTGATCCATTGTTGTTGATACTTACATATTTTTATTTTTCCTAATAAATCTTTTATTTTTCTAATTTTATTTTATTATTTATACTTTGTTATTGTTCTCTCCTTTCCTTTTGGCTTGTTTGCCCCCCCCCTTTTTTTTTCTTTTTCCTTTTGTGATTTTATTTTACTTTGTTGCAGTTCTTTCAATTACAGTTTTCTTTTTCCTAATATATTTTTTATCTTTCTAATTGTATTTCGTTCTTTATTCTTTGATACTGTACTGCTCCTTTTTTTCTTCTTCTTTTTTTTTTACCACACCACAAAGCTTGCGAGATCTAGGCTCCCAGGCTGGAGGTCGGGCCTGAGCTCCTGTGGTGGGAGCTCTGAGTCCAAACCGCTGGACTAACACAGAACCTCAGAACCCAGGGAATATTAATCGGAGTAAGGCCCCTCGGAGGTCCTCATCTCAGCACCGAGACCCAGCTCTATCCAACTGCCTGAAAATTCCAGTGCTGGATGTCTCAGGCCAAACAACCAGTAAGACAGGAATACAGCACCACCCATCAAAAAGAGAAAAAAAATGAAACAACAAAAAAATATGTTACAAACGAACAAAAAGGTAAAAACCTACAAGAGAAATAAGACGAAATAGGCAACCTACCCGAAAAAGAATTCAATGTAATGATAGTAAAGATGATCCAAAATCTCAGAAACAGAATGGAGAAAATACAAGAAACATTTAACAAGTATCGAGAAGAACTAAAGAGCAAACAAAGAGTGATGAACAACACAATTCCTGAAAATAAAAATACTCTAGAAGGAATCAATAGCAGAAGAGCTGAGCCAGAAGAACAGATAAGTGAGCTGGAAGATAAAATGGTGGAAATAACTGCCAGAGAGCAGAATAAAGAAAAAAGAATGAAAAGCCTTGAGGACAGTCTCAGAGACCTCTGGGACAGCATTAAACACACCAACATTCGAATTATATAGGTTCCAGAAGAAGAAGGGAAAAAGAAAGGGGCTGAGAAAAAATTTGAAGAGATTATAGTTGAAAACTTCCGTAACATGGGAAAGGAAATAGTCAGTCAAGTCCAGGAAGCACAGAGAGTACCATACAGGATAAACCCAAAGAGAAACACTCAGAGATACATATTATTGAAACTATCAAAAATTAAATACAAGGAAAAAATATTAAAAGCAGCAAGGGAAAAGCAACAAATAACATACAAGGGAATCCCCATAAGGTTAACAGCTGATTTTTCAACAGAAACTCTGCAGCCAGAAGGGAGTGGCAGGACATATTTAAAGTGAAGAAAGGGAAAAATCTAGAACCAAGATTACTCTACTCAGCAAGGATCTCATTCAGATTCGACAGAGAAACTAAAACCTTTAGAGATAAGCAAAAGCTAAGAGAATTCAGCACCACTAAACCAGCTTTACAACAAATGCTAAAAAACTTCTCTAGGCAGGAAACACAAGAGAAGGAAAAGACCTACAAAAACAAACCCAAAACAATTAAGAAAATGGTAAGAGGAACATACATACTGATAACTACCTTCAATGTAAGTGGAATAAATGCTCCAACCAAAAGACGTAGACTGGCTGAATGGATAGAAATAAAAGACCCATACATATGCTGTCTACAAGAGCCCACTTCAGACCTAGGGACACATACAGACTGAAAGTGAGGGGATGGAAAAAGATATTTCATGTAAGTGGAAATCAAAAGAAAGCTGGAGTAGCAATACTCATATCAGACAAAATAGACTTTAAAATAAAGACTTACAAGAGACAAAGAAGGACGCTCCATAATGATCAGGGGATCAATCCAAGAAGAAGATAAAACAACTGTAAATATTTATGCACCCAACATAGGAGCACCTCAAAATACATAAGGCAAATGCTAGCAGCCATGAAAGGGGAAATCGACAGTAACACATTCATAGTAGGGGACTTTAACACCCCACTTTCAGCAATGGACAGATCATCCAAAATGAAAATAAATAGAGAAACACAAGCTTTAAATGACACATTAAACACGATGAACTTAATTGATATTTATAGGACATTCCATCCAAAAACAACACAATACATTTTCTTCTCAAGTGTTCATGGAACATTCTCCAGGATAGACCATATTTTGGGTCACAAATCAAGCCTTGGTAAATTTAAGAAAATTGAAATGGTATCAAGTATCTTTTCCAGCCAAAACAGTACAAGACTAGATATCAATTACAGGAAAAAAAACTGTAAAAAATACAAACACATGGAGTCTAAACAATACGCTGCTAAATAACCAAGAGATCACTGAAGAAATCAAAGAGGAAATCAAAAAATACCTAGATACAAATGACAATGAAAACACAACAACCGAAAACCTATGGGATGCAGCAAAAGCAGTTCTCATGGGAAGTTTATAGCAACACAATCCAAACTCAACAAACAAAAAAATCTCAAATAAACAACCTAACCTTATGCCTAAAGAAATTAGAGAAAGAAGAACAACAACAAAAAAAATGTTAGCAGAAGGAAAGAAATTATAAAGATCAGACCAGAAATTAAAGAAAAAGAATGAAGGAAATGATAGCATAGATCAATAAAACTAAAAGCTGGTTCTTTGAGACAATAAATAAAATTAATAAACCATTAGCCAGACTCATCAAGAAAAAAAAGGAGAAGACTGAAATCAACAGAATTAGAAATGAAAAAGGAGAAGTAACAACTGACACTGCAGAAATACAAAGGATCATGAGAGATTGCTACAAACAACTCTATGCCAATTAAATGGACAACCTGGAAGAAATGGACAAATTCTTAGAAAAGCACAACCTTCCGCGACTGTACCATGAAAAAATAGAAAATATAAACCGACCAATCACAAGCACTGAAATCGAAACTGTGATTAAAAATCTTCCAACAAACAAAAGTCCAGGACCAAATGACTTCGCAGGCAAATTCTATCAAACATTTAGAGAAGAGCTAACACCTATCCTTCTCAAACTTTTCCAAACTAGAGCAGAGGAGGGAACACCCCAAAACTCATTCTACGAGGCCACCATCACCCTGATACCAAAACCAGACAAAGATGTCACAAAAAAAGAAAACAACAGGCCAATATCACTGATGAATATAGATGCAAAAATCCTCAACAAAATACTAGCAAACAGAATCCAACAGCCCATTAAAAGGATCATACACTATGATCAAGTGAATTTTATCCCAGGAATGCAAGGATTCTTCAATATATGCAAATCAATTAATGTGATACACCATACTAACAAAATGAAGGATAAAACCATATGATAATCTCAATAGATGCAGAAAAAGCTTTTGACAAAATTCAACACCCATTTATGAAAAAAACTCTCCAGAAAGTAGGCATAGAGGGAACCTACCTCAACATAATAAAGGCCATATATGACACACCCACAGCCAACATCATTCTCAATGGTGAAAATCTGAAACAATTTCCACTAAGATCAGTTAAAAGACAAGGTTGCCCACTCTCACCACTATTATTCAACAGTTTTGGAAGTTTTAGCCACAGCAATTAGTGAAGAATAAGAAAAAAAAGGAATCCAAATCAGAAAACAAGAAGTAAACCTGTCACTGTTTGCAGATGACATGATACTATACATAGAGAATCCTAAAGTTGCTATCTACTAGAGCCAATCAATTAATTCGGTAGAGTAGTAGGATACAAAATTAATGCACAGAAATCTCTTGCATTCCTATGCAGTAATGATGAAAAATCTGAAAGAGAAATTAAGGAAACACTCCCATTTACCATTGCAACAAAAAGAATTAAATACCTAGCAAGAAACCTACTTATGGAGACAAAAAATGTGTATGCAGAAAACTATAAGACACTGATGAAAGAAATCAAAGATGACACACACAGATGGAGAGATATACCATGTTCTTGGATTGGAAGAATCAATATTGTGAAAATGACTATACTACCCAAAGCAGTCTACAGATTCAGTGTAATCCCTATCAAACTACCAATCGCATTTTTCACAGAACTAGAACAAACAGTTGCACAATTTGCATGGAAACACAAAAGACCCCAAATAGCCAAAGCAGTCTTGAGAAAGAAAAATGGAGCTGGAGGAACCAGGCTCCCAGACTTCAGACTATACTACAAAGCTACAGTTATCAAGGCATGATGGTACTGGCACAAAAATAGAAATATAGATCAATGGAACAGGATAGAAAGCCCAGAGATAAACCCACGCACATATGGTCAACTTATCTTTGATAAAGGAGGCAAGAGTATACCTCTTCAGTAAGTGGTGCTGGGAAAACTCGACAGCTACATGTAAAAGAATGAAATTAGAACACTCTTTAACACCATACACAAAAATAAACTCAAAATGGATTAAAGACTTAATGTACGGCCACACAGTATAAAACTCTTAGTGGAAAACATGGTCAGAACACTCTATGACATAAATTACAGCAAGATCCTTTTTGACTCATCTCCTAGAGAAAAGGAAAAAGGAACAAAATAAACAAATGGGGCCTAATGAAACTTCATAGCTTTGCACAGCAAAGGAAACCATAAACAAGGTGAAAAGACAACCCTCAGAATGAGAGATGATATTTGCAAATGAAGCAACTGACAAAGCATTAATTTCCAAAATATACAAGCAGCTCATGCAGCTCAATATCAAAAACAAAACAATACACAAAAGCAGCCCAATCCAAACATGGGCAGAGGACCTAAATAGACATTTCTCCCAAGAAGATATACAGATTGCCAACATACACATGAAAACATGCTCAACATCACTAATCATTAGAGAAATGCAAATCAAAACTACAATGAGGTAACACCTCACACTGCTCAGAATGGCCATCATCAAAATATCTACAAACAATAAATGCTGGAGAGGGTGTGGAGAGAAGAGAACCCTCTTGCACTGTTGGTGGGAATGTAAATTGATACAGCCACTATGGAGAACAGTATGGAGGTTCCTTAAAAAACTAAAAATAGAACTACCATATGACCCAGCAATCCCACTACTGGGCATATACCCTGAGAAAACCATAATTTAAAAGGAGTCATGGACCCCAATGTTCATTGCAGCACTATTTACAATAGCCAGACATGGATGTCCATCAACAGATGGTTTTATAAAGAAGATGTGGCACATATGTACAATGGAATATTACTCAGCCATAAAAAGAAACTAAACTGAGTTATTTGTAGTGAGGTGGATGGACCTAGAGTCTGTCATACAGAGTGAAGTAAGTCAGAAAGAGAAAAACAAATACCATATGCTAACACATATATATGGAATCTAGAAAAAGAAAAAAAAGGTTCTGATGGACCTAGGGGCATGACAGGAATAAAGACACAGACTAGGGAATGGACCTGAAGACACGGGGATGGGAAATGGTATGCTGGGATGAAGTGAGAGATTAGCATGGACATATATACACTACCAAATGTAAAATAGATAGCTAGTGGGAAGCAGCCACATAGCACAAGGAGACCAGCTTGGTGCTTTGAGACCATCTAGAGGGGTGAGGTAAAGGGTGTGGGAAGGAGACGCAAGAGGGAGTGGGTATGGGGATATACGTATGCATATAGCTGATTCACTTTGTTTTACAGCAGAAATTAACACAACATTGTAAAGCAATTATACTCCAATAATGATGTTAAAGGGGAAAAAAAAAGTATAGTCCAAGCACCAAGATCTTGGTCTCTAAATACCACTCAATTAAAGGAGCCAGCACTTCTTGGAGAAATGGATGATTTTAGGCTGGGCAGAGAAAATACAAGATTACCATGGAACATTTTCGTAGTACCAGAAAGTTAGGAAATGTTCAGTAAACAGAAAGATGGCAGAATACCAAAGGGACATAGGGATTACCTGGATGAGATACCAATGTCCAAAGCTGGAATAATTTGGCAAACAAATTAAGTAACAGTATTGGATCATAGCTTATAATATAAAATAATATACATGAGTCCGTATTGATATAAATAAGTGATTAAATAAGTAATTAAATAGGATAGAAGAGGAAAAACTATCTGACAAAATTTCAGATAATATGTGTAGAAATACCTTCTTCCATGAGGTGCAACTTGCTTCTCACCCTTCTTTCTCTTGAGGGTGGGCTAGACTTGGTAACTTGCTTCCAAAGAACAAAGTAGGAAAAGGAATAAAATAGTAACTTTTACAGTGAAGAAACCTGGCATACATCACACAAGTGATGAAGATGAACATAACCAGTGATATTACATGTTTGTGAAGTGATCTGAAGTGTTGAGATGGGCTCTTCACTTCTGTGTTACTCTTTACAGAGCTCCATTAATTTCAGTCTAATCATGAGAAAAAGAACACACAGTCCAAATTGGGGTGTGGATGGGACATTTTATAGAATATGTGGCCAGTACTCCTCAAAACTATCAAGGTTATGACAAACAAGGAAAGACTGAGAAACTATAATAGTCCAGAGGAGAAATGACAACTAAAGTCAATGCGGTACCCTCAGTTGTATCTTGGAACAGAAGACATTATTAATGGAAAAACTTGTGAAATCTAAATGTCTGGAATTCAGTAACTAGTAATGTATTAGTATTAGTTTCTTAGTTTTGACAAATGTATCATGGTAATATAAGGTGTTAACAATGAGAGAAACTAGGAGATGAGTATGTGGGAATTCTCCGTACTGTCTTTCAACTTTTCTGTTAATCTAAAATTATTTAAAATAAAAATATTAACAAACTATAATTTGTTATTAAAGTATAGAAGTTTTTAAATTATCTGTATTTTATTAAAATGTGACATCAGCATAAATATAGACATTATGGGTCATTAGAACAGAACTGAGATTGAAGAAATAGGCCAACACATATATGGTCAATTGATTTTTTAAAATGTTGCCAAGGTATTCATTCAGTGGAAAATGGGTGATATTTTAAACAAATGGTGCTAGGTCAATTGGGTATTAAAGAAACAAAAAGAGTCTTGACCTATAGCTCACACCATATATAAAAACTAACTCAAAATGGATCAGTGACCTAAGCATAAGAGTTAAAACTATCAAAATTCTAAAAGAAAATACAGGAGAAAAGTTTAGTTACCATGGATTAGGCAAAGATTTATTAATTAGAACACAAAAAGGACAAATAGAAAAGAAAACATTGAGAAATTGGACTTCATCTAATATAAAAACTTTGGTTCTTCTAAACACTGTTACAAAAATTAAAAGTCAACCCACAAACTGGATAAAATATTTTCAAAATATTTATCCAACAAGGGAATTATATCTAGAATATGTAAAGAACTCTCACAACTTAATTAGAGGACCAAAAAAAAAAACCTAAAAGTTGAGCAAACTATTTGAGAGACACTTAAAATTATTTATTTATTTGGCTGCTCTAGGACTTAGTTGTGGCATGTGGGATCTTTTTAATTTCAGCATCTAGTTCCCTGACCAGGAATCAAAATGAGGCCACCAGCATTGGGAGTGTGGAATCTTAATCCCTGGACCGCCATGGAAGTCCCTGAAACACACTTTAGTAAGGAAGATATACAGTTAGTAAATGAATGCAAGAGAAGATACTGAACATCATTAGTTATTAAGGAAATATAAAATAAAGCCACAGTGAACTACCATTATATTCCCATTGAATGGCTAAGATGAAAGGGACTGGCTATACCAAGTGTTGATGAAGATGTGGAGCTATGGAACTCTCATCCATTTTAAATAGTAAAGGCACTTTGGAAAATATTTCAAAAGGTTTTTCAAATTGAGGTGAAATTCACATAACATAATATTAATGCTTTCAAAGAGTACACTTTAGTGGGATTTAGTACAGTTATAATGTTGTGCAACTATCACTTCTATCTAGTTCCAAAACATTTTCATCACTCCAAAAGAAATCCTCATCCCCATTAAATAATCATTTCCTATTTATCCTTCCCACCATTGCTGGACCTAACACTCATTTGATTTCTGCCTCTATAGATTTATCTGTTCTGAATATTTCACATAAATGGAATCATACTATATGTGATTTTTTGTGTCTAACTTCTTCACTTAATGTTTTTGAGGTTCATTCACATTGTAGAATGTATCAGTACTTGAACCTTTTTATGACAGAGTAACATTTCATTCTATGTTTTCGCATTTTGTTTATCATTCATCCATTGATATACATTTGGATTGTGTTCACATTTTGGCTATAGTTAAGTCCTACTATGAGCATGTGTAAACCAGTATTTGTTTGAGAACCTGTTTTCAATTCTTTTAGATAATATACCCAGAAGTAGATTTGCTGAGTCATATGATAATTTTATGTTTAACATTATGATGAACCACCAAACTATTTCCACAGTGGCTGTAGTGCTTTACATTCCCACCAATGCTTTAGTGTTCCAGTTTCTCTGTAGCCTCATCAAAACTTATTTTCCATTTTTAAATTATAGCTATCCTATTGCTTATGAAGTGCCATCTTCATATACAATATGAAGATGTGGTTTAGATTTGTTTTCCCAGCTTTTTTTTTTTTTCTTGCGGTACGCAGGCCTCTCACTGTTGTGGCCTCTCCCGTTGCGGAGCACAGGCTCCGGGTGCGCAGGCACAGCGGTCATGGCTCACGGGCCCAGCCTCTCCGCGACATGTGGGATCCTCCCGGACCGGGGCACGAACCCGTGTCCCCTGCATCGGCAGGCGGACCCTCAACCACTGCACCACCAGGGAAGCCCTTCCCAGCATTTTTTTAAAAAGTTACACATACACCTACCATACCATCTAGCCATTGCAATATTATGCATTTACCCAAAAGAACTGAAAGCATTTGTCCACACAAAGACTTGTTTGTAGTGGTTTTATTTACAATAGCCAAAACCTAAAAACAACCTGAGTGTCTATCAATAGGTGAATGAATAAACAAATGGGGATATATTTATTTAATAGAATACTACCGAGCAACATAGAAGCATTTCAAAAATATTGCTGATTGAAAGAACCCCAAAAGAAATCAGTGTGTGATTTCATTTATATAAAATTCTAGAAAAAGCAAATTAATCTATGGTATAAGAAAGCATATCAGTTTTTCCCTGTGGATATGGATTTAGCGGTGAACAGAGGTATGGATTACAAAGGGACTTGAGGAAGCCCTAGAGACTGAAGGATATGTTCATAGCTTGATTATGATGATGGTTTTACAGATGTCCACATACATTGAAACTCACAAAATTGTCTACTTTAAATATCTGCAATTTATTCCACATCAGTCATTCTCAGGAAAGGATTTTAAAGGGCAGAGCCACAAGTGTCTGATCAGTTGTCTAAGAATATATGTTGAAAGTTTGGTAAAGTTACTTTAAAAAACCCAAACTGTTAACAATAAGCATTGCTTCCAATTGATACTGATATTGGTCTTTTTTTTTTTTTAATTCACTTTCTGTGCCTCCTTCCAAGATGAGGTCATAGTTTTCTCTTTGATGACATATTATAGTGAATTATTTTTTCTTTTTCTTTTATTTACGTTTTTACTGGAGCATAATTGCTTTACAATGGTGTGTTAGTTTCTGCTTTATAACAAAGTGAATCAGTTATGCATATACATATATCCCCATACCTCTTGCCTCTTGCGTCTCCCTCCCTCCCACCCTCCCTATCCCACCCTTCTAGCTGGTCACAAAGCACCAAGCTGATATCCCTATGCTATGTGACTGCTTCCCACTAGCTATCTATTTTACATTTGGTAGTATATATATATCCATAAATATACTACTACTCTCTCACTTTGTCCCAGCTTACCCTTCCCCCTCCCCATGTCCTCAAGTCCATTCTCTAGTAGGTCTGCGTCTTTATTCCCGTCTTGCCCCTAGGTTCTTCATGACCATTTTTTTTTAATAATTCCGTATATATGCATTAACATATGGTATTTCTTTTTCTCTTTCTGACTTACTTCACTCTGTATGACAGTCTCTGGGTCCATCCACCTGATTACAGATAACTCAGTTTCATTTCTTTTTTATGGTGAGTAATATTCCATTGTATATATGTGCCACATCTTCTTTATCCATTCAGCTGTCAATAGACACTTAGGTTGCTTCCATGTCCTAGTAGTTGTAAATAGAGCTGCAATGAACATTTTGGTACATCACTCTTTTTGAGTTACGGTTTTCTCAGGGTATATGCCCAGTAATGGGATTGCTGGGTCATATGGTAGTTCTATTTTTAGTTTATTAAGGAACCTCCATACTGTTCTCCATACTAGCTGCACGAATTTACATTCCCACCAACAGTCCAAGAGGGTTCCCTTTCTCCACACCCTCTCCAGCATTTACTGTTTGTAGATTTTTTGATGATAGCCAATCTGACCAGTATGAGATGATATCTCATTCTAGTTTTGATTTGCATTTTCTTGATGATTAATGATGTTAACCATTCTTTCATGTGTTTGTTGGCAATCTGTATATCTTCTTTAGAGAAATGTCTGTTTAGATCTTCTGCCCATTTTTGGATTGGGTTGTTTGATTTTTTTCATATTGAGCTGCATGAGCTGCTTATAAATTTTGGAGATTAATCCTTTGTCAGTTGATTCATTTGCAAATATTTTCTCCCATTCTGAGGGTTGCTTTTCATCTTGTTTATGGTTTCCTTTGCTGTGCAAAAGCTTTGAAGTTTCATTAGGTCCAATTTGTTTATTTTTGTTTCTGTTTCCATTTCTCTAGGAGGTGGGTCAAAAAGGATCTTGCTGTGATTTATGTCATAGAGTATTCTTCCTATGTTTTCCTCTAAGAGTTTGATAGTGTCAGCCCTTACATTTAGGTCTTTAATCCATTTTGTGTTTATTTTTGTGTATGGTGTTAGGGAGTGTTCTAATTTCATTCTTTTACATGTCCAGTTTTCCCAGCACAACTTATTGAAGAGGCCGTCTTTCTCCACTGTATATTCTTGCTTCCTTTATCAAAGATAAGGTGACCATATGTGCGTGGGTTTATCTCTGGGCTTTCTATCCTGTTCCATTGATCTATATTTCTGTCTTTGTGCCAGTACCATACTGTCTTGATTACTGTAGCTTCATAGTATAGTTTGAAGTCAGGGATCCTGATTCCTCCAGCTCCGTTTTTCTTTCTCAAGATTGCTTTGGGTATTCGGGGTCTTTTGTGTTTCCATACAAATTGTGAAATTTTTTATTCTAGTTCTCTGAAAAATGCCAGTGGTAGTTTGATAGGGATTGCATTGAATCTTTAGATTGCTTTGGGTAGTAGAGTTATTTTCACAATGTTTATTCTTCCAATCCAAGAACATGGTATATCTCTCCATCTATTTGTGTCATCTTTAATTTCTTTCATCAGTGTCTTATAATTTCTGCATACAAGACTTTTGTCTCCTTAGGTAGGTTTATTCCTAGATATTTTATTCTTTTTGTTGCAGTTGTAAATGGTAGTGTTTTCTTAATTTCACTTTCAGATTTTTCATCATTAGTATACAAGAATGCAAGAGATTTCTGTACATTAATTTTGTATCTTGCTACATTACCAAATTCATTGATTAGCTCTAATAGTTTTCTGGTATCATCTTTAGGATTCTCTATGTATAGTATCATGTCATCTGCAAACAGTGAGAGTTTTACTTCTTTTCCGGTTTGGGTTCCTTTTATTTCTTTTTCTTCTCTAATTGCTGCGGCTAAAACTTGCATAACTCTGTTGAATAATAGTGGTGAGATTGGGCAACCTTGTCTTTTTCCTGATCTTAGTGGAAATCGTTTCAGTTTTTCACCATTGAGGGCGATGTTGGCTGTGGGTGTGTCATATGTGGCCTTTATTATGTTGAGGAAAGTTCCCTCTATGCCTACTTTCTGGAGGGTTTTTATCATAAATGGGTGTTGAATTTTGTCAAAAGCTTTCTCTGCATCTATTGAGTTGATCACATGGTTTTTCTCCTTCAATTTGTTAATATGGTGTATCACATTGACTGATTTGCATATATTGAAGAATCCTTGCATTTCTGGGATAAACCCCACTTGATCATGGTGTATGATCCGTTTAATGTGCTGTTGGATTGTGTTTGCTGGTATTTTGTTGAGGATTTTTGCATCTATGTTCATCAGTGGTATTGACCTGTAGTTTTATTTTTTTCTGACATCTTTGTCTGATTTTGGTATCAGGGTGATGGTGGCCTTGTAGAATGAGTTTCAGAGTTTTCCTTCCTCTGCTATATTTTGGAAGAATTTGAGAAGGATAGGTGTTAGCTCTTCTCTAAATGTTTGATAGAATTCACCTGTGAAGCCATCTGGTCCTGGACTTTTGTTTGTTGGAATTCCGATTTTTTACCACAGTTTTAATTTCAGTTCTTGTGATTGGTCTGTTCATATTTTCTATTTCTTCCTGTTTCCATCTCGGAAGATTGTGCATTTCTAAGAATTTGTCCATTGCTTCCAGGTTGTCCATTTTATTGGCATAGAGTTGCTTGTAGTAATGTCTCATGATCCTTTGTATTTCTGTAGTGTCAGTTGTTACTTCTCCTTTTTCATTCTAATTCTATTGACTTGAGTCTTCTCCCTTTTTTTCCTGCTGAGTCTGGCTAATGGTTTATCAATTTTGTTTATCATCTCAAAGAACCAGCTTTTAGTTTTATTGATCTTTGCTATCATTTCCTTCATTTGTTTTTTATTTATTTCTGATCTGCTCTTTATGATTTCTTTCCTTCTGCTAACTTTGAGGGTTTTTTGTTCTTCTTTCTCTAATTGTTTTAGGTGTAAGTTTAGGTTGTTTATTTGACATGTTTCTTGTTTCTTAAGGTAGGATTTTATTGCTATAAATTTCCCTCTTAGAACTTCTTTTGCTGCACCCCATATGTTTTGGGTTGTTGTGTTTTCATTGTCATTTGTTTCTAGGTATTTTATTATTTCCTCTTTGATTTCTTCAGTGATCTCTTGGTTATTAAGTAGTGTATTGTTTAGCCTCTATGTGTTTGTATTTTTTACAGGTTTTTTCCTGTAATTGATATCCAGTCTCATAGCATTGTGGTCAGAAAAGATACTTGATGTGATTTCAATTTTCTTAAATTTACCAAGGCTTGATTTGTAACCCAAGATATGATCTATCCTGGAGAATGTTCCATGAGCACTTGAGAAGAATGTGTATTCTGTTGTTTTTGGATGGAATGTCCTATAAATATTAATTAAGTCCACCTTTTTTAATATATCATTTAAAGCTTGTGTTTCCTTATTTATTTTCATTTTGGATGATCTGTCCATTGGTGAAAGTGGGGTGTTAAATTCCCCTACTATGAATGTGTTGCTCTCAATTTCCCCTTTAATGGCAGTTAGTATTTGCCTTATGTATTGAGGTGCTCCTGTGTTGGGTGCATAAATATTTACAGTTGTTATATCTTCTTCTTGAACTGATCCCTTGATCATTGTAGTGTCCTTCTTTATCTCTTGTAATAGTCTTTATTTAAAGTCTATTTTGTCTGATATGAGAATTGCTACTCCAGCTTTCTTTTGATTTCCATTTGCATGGAATATGTTTTTTCATCCTCTCATTTTCAGTCTCTAGGTGTCCCTAGGTCTGAAGGGGGTCTCTTGTAAACAGTGTATATATGGGTCTTGTTTTTGTATCCATTCAGCCAGTCTATGTCTTTTCGTGGGAGCATTTAATCCATTTACATTTAAGGTAATTATCGATATATATGTTCCTATTACCATTTTCTTAATTGTTTTGTGTTTGTTATTGTAGGTCTTTTCCTTCTGTTGTGTTTCCTGCCTAGAGAAGTTCCTTTAGCATTTGTTGTAAAGCTGGTTTGGTTGTGCTGAGTTATCTTAGCTTTTGCTTGTCTGTAAGATTTTAATTTCTCTGTCAAATATGAATGAGATCCTTGCTGGCTAGAGTAATCTTGGTTGTAGGTTTTTTTCCTTCATTACTTTAAATATATTCTGGCACTTCCTTCTGGCTTGCAGAGTTTCTGCCGAAAGATCAGCTGTTTACCTTATGGGGATTCACTTTTATGTTATTTGTTGTTTTTCCCTTGCTACATTTAATGTTTTTTCTTTGTATTTAATTTTTGATAGTTTAATTAATATGTGTCTTGGCATGTTTCCCCTTGGATTTATCCTGTATAGGACTCTCTGTGCTTCCTGTATTTGATTAACTATTTCCTTTCCCTTATTAAGGAAGTTTTCAACTATAATGTCTTCAAATATTTTCTCAGTCCCTTTCTTTTTCTCTTTTTCTTCTGGGACCCCTATAATTCGAATGTTGTTTTGTTCAATGTTGTCCCAAAGGTCTCTGGTACTGTCCTCAATTCTTTTCATTCTTTTTTCTTTATTCTTCTCTGCAGTAGTTATTTCCACTATTTTATCTCCCAGGTCACTTATCCGTTCTTCTACCTCAGTTATTCTGCTCTTGTTCCCTTCTAGAGAATTTTTAATTTCATTTATTGTGTTGACCATCACTGTTTGCTTGTTCTTTAGTTCTTCTAAGTCCTTGTTAAACGTTTGTTGTATTTTCTCGATTCTATTTCCAAGGTTTTGGATCATCTTTACTATCATTATTCTGAATTCTTTTTCAGGTAGACTACCTATTTCCTCTTCATTTGTTAGATCTGGTGGGTTTTTGCCTTGCTCCTTCATCTGCTGTGTTTCTCTGTCTTCTCATTTTGGTTAACTTACTGTGTTTGGAGTCTCTTTTTCGCAGGCTGCACGTTCGTAGTTACCTTTGTTTTTGGTGTCTATCCCGGTGGCTAAGGTTGATTCAGTGGGTGTGTAGGCTTCCTGGTGGAGGGGACTAGTGCCTTTGTTCTGGTGGTTGAGACTGGATCTTGTCTTTCTGGTGTCAGGTCCACATGTGGTGGTGTGTTTTGGGGTGTCTTTCACCTTTTATGATTTTAGGCAGCCTGTCTGCTAATGGATACAGTTGTGTTCCTGTCTTGCTAGTTGTTTGGCATAGGGTGTCCAGCACTGTAGCTTGCTGGTCATTGAGTGGAGCTGGGTCTTGGCTTTGAGACGGAGATCTCTGGGAGATTTTTGCTGTTTGATATTACATGGAGCTGGGATGTCTCTTGTGGACCAGTGTCCTGAACGTGCATGGCTCTCCCACCTGAGAGGCACTACCCTGACGCCTGGATGGAGCACTGAGAGCCTGTCCTCCACACAGCTCAGAATAAAAGGGAGCAAAAAAAGAAAGAAACAATGAAGAAGATAAAATATAATAAAGTAAAATAAAGTTATTAAAATAAAAAACAATTATTTAAATTTTTTTTAAGTAATTAAAGAAAAAAAAAAGAAGGAAAGAAAGAAGAGCACAACCAAACCCAAAACAAATCCACCAATGATAACAAGTAAAAAAATGGACAGACAGAACCCTAGGGCAAATTGTAAAAGCACAGCTGTACAGACAAAAGCACACACAGAAGCATACACATACACACTCACAAAAAGAGAAAAAGAGGAAAAAATATATATATCTTTTCTCCCAAAGTCCACCTCCTCAGTTTGGGATGATTCATTGTCTATTCAGGTATTCCACAGATGCAGGTTACATCAAGTTGTTTGTAGAGATTTAATCCTCTGCTCCTGAGGCTGCTGGGAGAAATTTCCCTTTCTCTTCTTTGTTCGCACAGCTCCTGGGGTTTAGCTTTGGATTTGGCCCTGCCTCTGCAAGCAGGTCACCTGATGGCGTCTGTTCTTTGCTCAGACAGGATGGGCTTAAAGGAGCAGCTGATTCGGGGGCTCTGGCTCACTCAGGCAGGGGGCGGCGGGGCATGGATGCGAGGCAAGCCTATGGTGGCAGAGGCCAGCGTGACATTGCACCGGCCTGAGGCGCGCCGTGTGTTCTCCTGGGGAGATTGTCCCTGGATCCCAGGCCCCTGGCAGTGGCGGACTGCACAGGCTTCCAGGAGGGGAGGTGTGGATAGTGACCTGTGCTTGCACTCGGGCTTCTTGGTGGCGGCGGCAGCAGCCTTAGCATCTCATGCATGCGTCTGGGGTCTGTGCTGATAGCCGCAGCTCGTGCCCGTCTCTGGAGCTCCTTTAAGCGGCGCTCTTAAATCCTCTCCTCGCACACCAGGAAACAAAGAGGCAAGAAAAAGTCTCTTGTCTGTTCAGCAGCTCCAGACTTTTTCCTGGACTCCCTCCCAGCTCACTGTGGCACACTAACCCCTTCAGGCTCTGTTCATGCAGCCAACCCCAGTCCTCTCCCTGGGATCCAACCTCTGAATCCAGAGCCTCAGCTCCCAGCCCCCCTCCAGTCCCGGCAGGTGAGCAGAGAAGCTTTTCGGGCTGGTGAGTGCTGGTCGGCTCTGATCCTCTGTGAGAGAATCTCTCCACTTTGCCCTCTGCACCCGTGTTGCTGCGCTCTCCTCCATGGCTCCGAGGCTTCCCCCGTCCACCACCCGCAGTCTCCACCTGCAAAGGGGCTTCTTAGTGTGTGGAAACCTTTCCTCTTTCACAACTCCCTCCCACTGGTGCAGGTCCCATCCTATTCTTTTGTCTCTGTTTTTTCTTTTTTCTTTTGCCCTACCCAGGTATGTGGGGAGTTTCTTGCCTTTTGGGAGGTCTGAGGTCTTCTGCCAGCATTCAGTAGGTGTTCTGTAGGAGTTGTTTCACATGTAGATGTATTTCTGATGTATTTGTGGGGAGGAACGTGATCTCCACGTCTCACTCTTCCGCCATCTTGAATCTCCTCCCCCATGTGTCTTTTTGAACTATGGTTTTCTCTGGATATATGCCCAGTAGTGGGATTACTGGGTCGTATGGTAATTCTATTTTTAGTTTTTTAAGGAACCTCCATACTGTTCTCCATAGTGGCTGTAGCAATTTACATTCCCACCAACAGAGCAAGAAGGTTCCCTTCTCTCCACACCCTCTCCAGCATTTACAGTTTGTAGATTTTCTGATGATGCCTATTCTAACTGGTGTGAGGTGCTACCTCACTCTAGTTTTGATTTGCATTTCCCTAATAATTAGTGATGTCAGCAGCTTTGCATGTGCCTCTTGGCCATCTGTATGTCTTCTTTGGAGAACTATCTATTGAGGTCTTCCAACCATTTTTTGATTGGGTTGTTTTTTTGATATTGAACTACATGAGTTGTTTGTATATTTTGGGGATTAATCCTTTGTCCATTGTTTTTTTTGCAAATATTTTCTCCCATTCTGAGTGTTGTCTTTTTTCTTGTTTATAGCTTCCTTTGCTGTGCAAAAGCTTTTAAGTTTCATTAGGATCTATTTGTTTATTTTTGTTTTTATTTCCATTACTCTAGGAGGTGGGTTAAAAAAGATCTTGCTGTGATTTATATCAAAGAGTGTTCTTCCTATGTTTTCCTCTAAAAGTTTTATAGTGTCCCATCTTACGTTTAGATCTTTAATCCATTTTTTTTGTTTATTTTTCTATATGGTGTTAGGGAGTGTTCTAATTACATTCTTTTATATGTAACTGTCCAGTTTTCCCAGCACCACCTATTGAAGAGACTGTCTTTTCTCCATTGTATAACCTTACCTCCTTTGTCATAGATTAGTTGACCATAGGTACATAGGTTTATCTCTGGGCTTTCTATCCTGTTCCATTCATCTATGTTTCTGTTTTGTGCCAGTACCATATTGTCTTGATTACTGTAGCTTTGTAGTATGGTCTGGAGCCAGGGAGTCAGATTGCTCCAGCTCCTTTATTTATTTATTTTTTTTGTGGTACGCGGGCCTCTCACTTTTGTGGCCCTTCCCGTTGCGGAGCACAAGCTCCGGATGCGCAGGCTCAGTGGCCATGGCTCACGGGCCCAGCTGCTCCGTGGCATATGGGATCTTCCCATACCGGGGCACGAACCCGCATCCCCTGCATTGGCAGGCGGACTCTCAACCACCGTGCCACCAGGGAAGCCCTCCAGCTCCATTTTTTTCCCTCAAGATTGCTTTGGCTATTCAGGGTCTTTTGTGTCTCCATATAAATTTTAAGATTTTTTTTTCTAGTTCTGTAAAAAATGCCTTTGGTAATTTGATAGCGATTGCATTGAATCTGTAGATTGCTTTGGGTAGTATAGTTATTTTCACAATGTTGATTCTTCCAATCCAAGAACATGGTATATCTTTCCATCTGTTTGTGTCATCTTAGATTTCTTTCATCAGTGTCTTATACTTTTCCGAGAACAGGTCTTTTACCCTCTTAGGTAGTTTTATTCCTAGGTATTTTATTCTTTTTGTTGCAACAGTGAATGGCATTGTTTCCTTAATTTCTCTTTCTGATCTTCTGTTGTTAGTATAAAGGGCTGCAAGAGATTTCTGTGCATTAATTTTGTATCCTGCAACTTTACCAAATTCATTGATTAGCTCTAGTAGTTTTCTGGTGGCATCTGTAGGATTATCTATATATAGTATCATGTCATCTGCAAACACTGACAGCTTTACTTCTTCTTTTCTAATTTGTATTCCTTTTATTTCTTTTTCTTCTCTGATTGCCACAGCTAGGACTTCCAAAACTATGTTGAATAATAGTGGTGAGAGTACGCAACCTTGTCTTGTTCCTGATCTTATTGGAAATGCATTCAGTTTTTCACCATTGAGAATGATGTTTGCTGTGGGTTTGCCATATATGGCCTTTATTATGTTGAGGTAGGTTCCCTCTATGCCCATTTTCTGGAGAGTTTTTATCATAAATGGGTTTTGAATTTTATCAGAAGCTTATTCTGCATCTACTGATATGATCATATGATTTTTATTCTTCAGTTTGTTAATATGGTTTATTACATTGATTTGCATATATTCAAGAATCCTTGCATCCATGGGATAAATCCCACTTGATCATGGTGTATGATCCTTTTAATGTGTTGTTGGATTCTGTTTGCTAGTATTTTGTTGAGGATTTTTGCATCTATGTTCATCAGTGTTATTGGTTGGTAAATTTCTTTTTTTGTAGTATCTTTGTCTGGTTTTGGTATCAGGGTGATGGTGGCCTCCTAGAATGAGTTTGGGAGTGTTCCTTCCTCTGTAATGTTTTGGAAGAGGTTGAGGAGGATGGGTGTTAGCTCTTCTCTAAATGTTTGATAGAATTCACCTGTGAAGCCATCTGGTGCTGGATTTTGTTTGTTGGAAGATTTTTAATCACAGTTTCAATTTCATTACCTGTGATTGGTCTGTTTATATTTTCTATTTCTTCCTGGTTTAACCTTGAAAGGTTATACCTTTCTAAGAATTTGTCCATTTCTTCCAGGTTTTCCATTTTATTGGCATAGCGTTGCTTTTAGTAGTCTCTTATGATGCTTTGTATTTCTGCTGAGTTCGTTGTAACTTCTCCTGTTACATTTCTAATTTTATTGATTTGAGTCTTCTTCCTCATTTTCTTGATGAGTCTGGCTAAACATTTATCAATTTTGTTTATCTTCTCAAAGAACCAGCTTTTAGTTTTATTGATCTTTGCTATTGCTTTCTTTGTTTCTATTTTATTTATTTCTGCTCTGATCTTTATGATTTGGTTCCTTCTCCTAACTTTGGGTTTTATTTGTTCTTCTTTCTCTAGTTCCTTTAGGTGCAAGGTTAGATTGTTTATTTGAGATGTTTCTTGTTTCTTGAGGTATGATTGTATTACTATAAACTTCCCTCTTAGAACTCCTTTTGCTGCATCCCGTAGTTTTTGGATTGTCATGTTTTTGTTGTCATTTGTCTCAAGGTATTTTTTAATTTCCTCTTTGATTTCTTCAGTGATCTCTTGGTTATTTAGTAGCGTATTGTTTAGCCTACTTGTGTTTGTGGTTTTTATGTTTTTTTCCCTATAATTGATTTCTAATCTCATAGGGTTGTGGTTGGAAAAGATTCTTGATATAATTTCAATTTTCTTAAATTTACTGAGGCTTGATTTGTGACCCATGATGTGATTTATCCTGGAGAATGTTCCATATGCACTTGAAAAGAAAGTGTAATCTGCTGTTTTCGGATGGAATGTTCTATCAATATCAATTAAATCTTCCTGCTCTATTGTGTCATTTAAAGCTTGTGTTTCGTTATTAATTTTCTGTCTGGATTATCTGTCCATTAGTGTAAGTGAGGTTTTTAAGTCCCCCACTATTATTGTGTTACGGTCAATTTCCTCTTTTATAGCTGTTAGCATTTGCCTTATATATTGAGGTGCTCCTATGTTGGATGCATATATATTTATAATTGTTATATCTTCTTCTTGGATTGATCCCTTGATCATTATGTAGTGTCCTTCCTTGTCTCTTGTAACATTCTTTATTTTAAAATCTATTTTATCTGATATGAGTATTGCTACTCCAGTTTTCTTTTGATTTCCATTTGCATGGTATATCTTTTTTTTCCATCCCCTCACTTTCAGTCTGTATGTGTCCCTAGGTCTGACGTGGGTCTCTTGTAGACAGCATATATACAGGTCTTGTTTTTGTATCCATCAGAGAATTGCTTCTTTTGGTTGGAGCATTTAATCCATTCAAATTTAAGGTAATTATAGATATGTTTGTTCCTATTACCATTTTCTTAATTGTTTTGGGTTTGTTTTTATAGGTCCTTTTCTTCTCTTGTGTTTCCCACTTAGAGAAGTTCCTTTAGCATTTGTTGTAGAGCTGGTTTGGTGGTACTGAATTCTCTTAGCTTTTGCTTGTTTGTAAAGCTTTTGATTTCTCCATTGAATCTGAATGAGATCCTTGCTGAGTAGAGTATTCTTGGTTGTAGGTTCCTCCCTCTCATCACTTAAAATATATCATGCCACTCCTTCCTTTCTGGCTTGCAGAGCTTCTGCTGAGAAATCAGCTATTAACCTTAGGAGAGTTCCCTTGTATGTTGTCTGTCATTGTTCCCTTGTTGCTTTTAATAATTTTTCTTTGTCTTTAATTTTTGTCAGTGTGATTACTATGTGTCTCAGCATGTTTCTCCTTGGGTCTATCCTGCCTGGGACTCTCTGCACTTTCTTCTCCCTTGTCCCAGCCAGTGTCCCTTGGGTGGCTATTTCCTTTCCCATGTTAGGGAAGTTTTCAACTATAATCTCTTCAAATATTTTCTTGGGTCCTTTCTCTCTCTCTTCTCCTTCTGGGACCCATATAATGTGAATGTTGGTGCATTTAATGTTGTCCCAGAGGTCTCTTAGGCTGTCTTCATTTCTTTTCATTCTTTTTTCTTTATTCTGTTCCACAGCAGTGATTTCCACCATTTTGTCTTCCGGGTCACTTATCTGTTCTTCTGCCTCAGTTATTCTGCTATTGATTCCTTCTAGTGTATTTTTCATTTCAGTTATTGTATTGTTCATCACTGTTTGTTTGTTCTTTAATTCTCCTAGTTCTTTGTTAAATATTTCTTGCATCTTCTTGATCTTTGCCTCTATTCTTTTTCTTAGGTTCTGGATCATCTTCACTATCATTATTCTGAATTCTTTTTCTGGAAGGTTGCCTATCTCCACTTCATTTAGTTGTTTTTCTGGGGTTTTATCTTGTTCCTTCATCTGGGACATAGCCCTCTGCCTTTTCATTTTGTCTGACTTTCTCTGAATGTGGTTTTCCTTCCACAGGCTGCAGGATTGTAGTTCTTGTTGCTTCTGCTGTTTGCCCTCTGGTGGATGAGGCTACCTAAGAGGATTGTGCAAGCTTCCTGATGGGAGGGACTGCTGTGGGTAGGGCTGGGTGTTCCTCTGGTGGGCAGAGCTCAGTAAAACTTTAATCTGCTTGTCTGCTGATGTGTGGGGCTGAATTCCCTCCCTGTTGGTTGTTTGGACTGAGGCGACTGAGCACTGGAGCCTACAGGGTCTTTGGTGGGGCTAATGGTGGACTCCAGGAGCGCTCATGCCAATGAGTACAACTCAGAACTTCTGCTGCCAGTGTCCTTGTCCTCGTGGTGAGCCACAGGCGCCACCTGCACCCCGCCTCTGCAGGAGACCTTCAACACTAGCCAGTAGGTCTGGTTCAATCTTCTATGGGGTCACTGCTCCTTCCCCCTGGGTCCTGGCACACACACTACTTTGTGTGTGCCCTCCTAGAGTGGAGTCTCTGTTTCCCCCAGTCCTGTCAAAGTCTTGCAGCCAGATCCCACTAGCCTTGAGAGTCTGATTCTCTGGGAATTCCTCCTCCTGTTGCCAGACTCCCAGGTTGGGAATCCTGACGTGGGGCTCAGAACCTTCACTCCAGTGGGTGGACTTCTGTGGTATAATTGTTCTCCAGTTTGTGAGTCACCCATCCAGCAGTTATGGGATTTGATTTTACCGTGATTGTGGCCCTCCTACTTTCTTACTGTGGCTTCTCCTTAGTCTTTGGATATTCGGTATCTTTTTTGGTGAGTTCCAGTGTCTTCCTGTCGATGATTGTTCAGCAGTTCTTTGTGATTTTGGTGCTCATACAAGAGGGAGTGAGCACACGTCCTTCTACTCCTCCATCTTGCACCATTCTCCCCAGATTTCTACTTATGCCTTATTGGACAGAGTGTCCCACCCCTATCTAAGGAGTTTGTGAAAACAAATATTTAGCTCTCTCCATGGGATTTCAAAAGTTGATGAGTTGTTCATACATTTATGTTACAAAGGATAATAATAGAATCTACCTCACAGGTTCAATAATATTACGTTAAGTGCTAATTCTGTGCCTATTATATAAGAAGTACTTAATAAGAGGCAGCTATAGTTATCATTGTCATTTCTTATATTGTCATTGCCATTACAAGAAAGTAATATGAACCCTCCATACTGTCTCATCTAGAAAAATATCCAAAGTCACAGATCCTCCTCTGTCACAGACTCTTTCATTTTCTGTCAAAACTGTGGCCATTTTCTCATGCTTGATACTGTAGTAACTAACTGCTTTAGAAAAAACTAACTGCTTAGCGTTCTTTCCTGTACAAACCATTCTGCTTTTCCTTTGCTCATACCTATCCTGATCCCTACGGTGCCCTTTCCATTCTTACTGACTTATCCAGCTCTGACTCATCCTTTAAAACCTGAGAGGCTTCACCTCTCTGGAAACTCCCAACCCCACCCCAGATGAAATTAGTGCCCTTTATCAATGCTCTCCAGTACCCTGCTTGCATCACTACCATAGATTTTACAAGAGTGCTTAGGAGTTTTCTCTTTACTTAATGACTTCCTATGGTAGGCTATGAATTTCTTGAGGTCTAGACAAGCTTTCCTCTGGTCTTGGTGTTCCCTAAATAGTTGGCAATCAGTACATGTTTGTTAAACACAACTGAGGAGTCATGTTGTATCTTCTTTAACATTCACTGCCCTCCACCCAAAGCACTTCATAAGCATCTTTCTCATTTCTCCTTTCTTCTTCTCCTCTCTCAGGAAATATTGATCATATTTTCAAGACATAATAACTGGATCATGATATTTCTTGTTGTTTTGGAATGGAAACATTTGGATAGCTTTAGCTCCTGTTGATTCTGACTGCCAGTAGCAAGGAGTTAAAAATGGTACTATGTAAACTAGCTAGAGAAAGAGTCTCTGTTCTTTGGGTTTTTTGATAGTTCAATTGCCATGGAAATAGCCTTCCCTCTATGTTAGTTCATTAAGGTTTTTTTTTTTTTTTTTTCCTTAAATGATTTGGAGAACAGTCATGTTCCACAGTAGACTACTTCATGGGAAAGATCATATATGATATCCCCTTCCTTATGCTAAAATCTGCACCAAACAGAAAAACAGCAGCCCTTCATCATCTATTTTAAGACTGAATTATTATAGCAAGTAATTCATTTGATTAAAAAAAAAAGACTTCTTGCTGGAATATGAATGTGAAGTAAGAACAGGAGTAAATTTTCCAAATCAAAACCATTGTAATAGATTTTATTTAATCTATGCAGTTGGGTTACAATCTTAACTCATATTTATATCAGATATAAGTACCACATCTTCTTAAAGGAAAAATATCAACTTTCCACTGTATTGTCTACGGAAGTGAATCCCCTGTCTCCTGGGAATGTATGAGATAAAATACAAATAAAATAATTCTTTTCATAGATGAATGAAGTTATGTTTTCAGCTAGTTTGGGAGGAATTTTACCCCTGAAATAGGAAGGGTCACAAGAGCGTTTTAAAAGTTCTCACTTGATTTTGATCAAAGCAGACTGGTCACAGTGGATTCATTCAAATTGCAAACTTTTTTCCTAGAGAAGGCTCTTGAATATTATGGTATATGCCTGTTTTCTACCAAAGGAATTAGAAAATTTTATCCCTCTCATTTTTAAGACAGAGATCAGTGACAACTGGTTACGATTGATTTAAAATGTTACTATTTGACTTTGGAGAAGTTCAGCCTACCATGGACAAATCTGCAAATTTTGTAAAGTGGGTCTCCCCTTTCATATTTTCCATAGATTGAATAATTAAGAGTCTGGTAATTTATTAAAAATTGATTTTAAGAAAGGATCTGAGACTCGTTCAACAAACTGAAGCCCAGATGATTGCCAATAGCTAGAGAATTTTCACTTGGAAAAGAATCAACATCTTTAACTTAAACTGAAGTAAAATTTGGGCAGGAGAGAAGCTATCTCCCATAGCTATAGTTGATAACCATACCTCTACATTTGTGATACATTAGAAATTACTTACAATTCTAAATTCACATCATGCCAAAAGAAGTTTGAATTCTTATAGAAATGTGGCAGCCTATCTGCTCAGTAAGCCTTCTCTAAATAAGAGATGTATTATTAAGAAAAAGATTCTTATAAGGCTGATGAGAACAACATTAACTGCCTATTTTGGCAAATGAAACTGTGGAGACATCTTACAATGTTCAGAGCTGAAATTCAACACCAGAGGAGAAAACGCAGTCCATCTAATCAAGACCAAAAGTTGTAGAGTTGAAACAGCTTTCTATACACTTAGACTTGGAAAAAACAAATCTTGTGAAACAACAGAGAGATTCTATTAATGTTACCGTGTCTATGTTGTTAGCAGCTTTTCTGCTGAGCTTTACTGACATATCTCAGCTAGGTATTTGGAACATGCTCAAGTCATTAGAAAAGAAATACCAATCAATTACTAAGTCTATTTAATTACAGTTACTAAAACATTGATTTTTTCCAGCTTTATTGAGATATAGTTGACATATTACATAGAAAACATTGATTTAATTGCTTAAACAAGTGTTATTCAGCATTCAAAAAACATTGATTTTTCTACTTACTATAGGCTAGGCACTCTACTAAATGTTAGAAAGCAAACATG
This sequence comes from Globicephala melas, assembly GCF_963455315.2. Taxonomy (NCBI): domain Eukaryota; kingdom Metazoa; phylum Chordata; class Mammalia; order Artiodactyla; family Delphinidae; genus Globicephala; species Globicephala melas. Next base: position 27,100,113 of record NC_083316.1, on the reverse strand, counting down.
AATAAGACTTACAGTGCTCAATAGTGTGGGAGAGGAAACAGAAAACAAAATAATTGCAATAAGATGCAATGATACTAAAGGCCAGGTTTCATTTCACACGGAAGAATCAGTCTAGGAGGAGGTATTTCTTTGTAAGATATCTACAGAAAATAGTCAATAAATATCTGTAGATGCTTGTGATATTGGAGCTAAGCACTGGTTAAAAATGTTATTCTTTCTTTTTTATTCTTTCTTATACTTCCAGGCTTAAAATAAAAATTGCTTTGGGGATATGAAATGTATATAAAAGTGCTTTATAATTTATAAAGCATGATGCAGATATATGGCATAATCAGTATTAGCAAACATTCTTTTTTACAACTTTGAATGCAGCAGTGTTAGACTGATTTTGGCAGACTTTGACCATTTTTTCTGGAGATGAACAACAGAGGCCAAAATTAATAGACACAATTAGGCAAGAGAATACATTTATGTAATTTTAACTATTTCTAGGAATCCTCTGCTTTCTGAATTATTTTTTCTGACATCATGGCCAGTGTGCTTGTTTTTCCTCAGCAAGAAGACTACTTCATCTCATCAATACCCAGCTTTTAATAAGCTAGTTAATTAAGTAGAAATTTTGGTTCTCAAGTAGTATAATTTTATTTATCATCTCAGAATTTGTGTTTTTGAATGAGTGTTGTTCTTTTGAGATAGTAATTTTTAGAGATTATACCCTTATTCCACTGCTAAAAGTGACTTGCAAAGTCACCTTTTAGACTGTCTTTTAGACATTTTTTTGAAAAAAGATTTTTTTAAATGGCATTTAGTATGTTTCTAGTGGCACAAAGATATAAATCCATCATAGGATATTTGAAACTTTGATAAACAAAATAAGAAAATTGGAGCCATCTATATTTTAATCTCCTAGAAATTATAATTTTTAACTGTTTAGTTTGTATTCCTCTACTTTTTAAGAGAAAGATAATTCTTTTTAAAAAATGGTATCATACTATAATATTGTTTTGAAATTATTTAGCCCCTTCAAAAATGTGGTGTGAATATCTTTCCATCTGAAATTCATTATATAGATATAATGTACCTTATCTAATCAATTCTCCACTGTTGGACACATGTTGTTTCTCTTTTTTCTTTTCTATTAAAAAAGAGCACTATGGTAAACATGCTTATAACTAAATTTTTGTTCCCATTCAGGATTATTTCCTTAAACTAACTTACTTAAAGTAAAATCAAATAAACAAAAAGGATGCATATAAACTATCCCCCAGCAGTGTATGCCCGATTCCCTAAACCCTCGCTAAATTTAAATATTATTTTAAAAGTCTTTATTAATTTAGGAAGTTAAAAATGCTATTTCATTTTCAGGAGCATTTTATTTTTATTACTAATGGGTTAAACTTATGTATCCTGCTCATTTTATTACTTTCATCAGTTGCCTATTAGCTTCTTTACCCATGTTTCTGTTGTTGATGTCATCTTTTTTCTTTGTTTATAGGAAGATTTTATATGTTAAGGCTAGTATACAAAGAATACAAAGTATACATAATATACAAAGAATCCATAGTATACAAAGCATACATGTGTTACAATTACCTATGTAATCTTTATTTGCCTTTTTATAATATTTGTGCCATATTTTAACACAAAATTTAATTTTTAAATAATTATTTTAATCTTGTTATTTTAATTATTCTCAAATACTTCTTTGGATCATTTAGGCAGGTAGATTTCATGTTGAGGGAAATAGCAAAAAATATTTGACCCTAATATTCAGAGTTACATCAATAAGGTAGTTGAGCAATGCCATTTGGAATTTTTTAAATTAAGTCATAATGAATCATTGAGATAGCAACTTGTAGGGCTAATCAAGTGATTTTTTTAATTAATTTTATTGATATGTTACAACATGTATTAAACCTATCCTATATGATTAAGACTCACATAAGCCCTATGTAGTATTTAAAAGAAACTATTATGCTTATTTTTGTTAAGAATCCTTGACATATGCTTCTGTTTTATATTCATCTGGGATCTTGATCCTGTGATCTTGCTGTGTGGGTTCCAGATTGGGGCCTCTTTTGGGTTCTGTTATTAGTGGCACTGTTGGATCTAGGCTGCTCATTACTAAGTCTCATTGAACTTGCCCTTCTTTCTCAAACAATCCCATTTATAGTTATTTGGGGCTGGATATAGGTAGTGAGGCTTCCTTATTCCTTCTCTATTATGGCCCAATTTATTAAATAGCATCAAGCTTTTCATGCTCCCTGTAAAGAGCCCCACTGTCCTTCTACCTTGACACATATGTACTCTAAATTTATTGCCTTTAAATCACAAAATTCATAGTTATATATTCACTGTTAAGATATACATTTTCTTTGTAGTTACAGAACACCCTGTTGATAACTTTCTTTGTGGACCTAATCTAGTATTAACCTCCCTTTCCCAAGAGTAGCACCAACTTAATGCCTCCTGACATTATTATTCATGTACTTTAAACTTCATCACTTGCTTCTTGTTGAGCTTGGCTGCCCTATTTCTCCCTTGCCTAACATAGCCACACAAAACAAGGAGCAGTATTTTTGCTTTGAGAATATGTTAGAAAAGTGTTTGCCTTAAGACCATTAGCTAGTCACTTCTATCAATATATCTAGGTATATGGCAGGCTTCTTAACCAGTGAAGAATATAGAATAAATCAAACTCCCTCTGTAAAATGAGCAGAGCAATGTGATAACTGAAAATAGATATAAAAGGAATAAGGTAGGTTGGAATAATTGTGGAAAGCTTCACAAAAGAGAACAATTTTGAGCTACACTTTGAAGTACCTTGTATTCTTTGTTCACAATTTTTCCTCCCTTCTTTCCCTTTACCATGAATCCTGCCCTCCTTCATGACAGGATTACACTTACATGTCCCATTGTTGTTGGGCTTGGTCATGTGACTTGCTTTCACTATGAAATGTGGACAGAAGTGATTGAGTGCTAGCTCTGAGCTAGGCCTTAAGAAAAATCATGTGTTTCTTTTTACTCTCTTGTGCTTTTGCCATTGCCATGAGAAGAGCATTCCCCAGTTCACTGAAGGCCCCAGAATGAGACATCTACGATAGACGTGAACCACCTCACAACTTGAAGCCAAACCCACCTGAGCCCAGCAGAGATCAGCTAAACCACAACTGATCTACAGACTTGACTTGTGAGTAAGAAAATCATATGATTGTTGTTATAAACCACCAAAGTGGGGTGTTGTTACTTGATATTACAGCAATACCTGACTAATGTATATCGGTGAGAAGTGATTAGGTCATGAACTGGTAGCATCTTTCTGTTTCCATTGTCGCTACCTCAGTTGAGGTTTTCATCCCACCTCCCTGGATTGTTTTTAAAGCATCTCATTTTTTCCCATCTGTGTTAGTTAGGGTCACCCAATAGCTATTAGAAATTGATCCAAAATTTATAGTGTTTCAAACACAAAACAAGTTTACTTATTGCTCACATTACTACACTATTATAAATAGGTGGATGGGGGATCCCCTTCCACAGAGTCATTCAGGGGCCCAGAATAATGGAGGCTTTTCGGGTTTTTTAAATGTATGTTTCAGTATGGTCCTGTGGGCCATCTCCATTCCAGCCAACCTAGAAAAAAAAAGAATATGAAAGAAAATGAAATATGTTTTTAATAGACTCAACCTAGTGGTGGTGTCCATCATTTCTGCTCAACATTCTGTTTGTTTGAACTCGATCACATCATGACATCTAGATGCAAGAAAGCCTAGAAAATGTAGCTCTAGCTGTGGGGGCAGGAAAAAAGTGAGAACATTGATTATGAGGGAAAGCTTACAGTCTCTGCTACACCATCATTTGTTTAACATGCTTTAATCTAGAGTTTTAGTCCTAAAAATACAATGTGATACTGCCTATCTGTTTAAAATCTATGGTCCTGGTTGCCTACAGATTCAACATCAAATTTAGCATAAATAAGTGATTTCCATGTAGACAGCTTCTATTTTCATTCAGTGCCAACCCCGCAGAATAGGTGAACCCAGAACTTCTTTGCTTTCTTCAGTAAATAATACTGTCATACCAAAACATTAACAAACAATGTATAAGTTACCTACAATTTTATAGGAGAGGCAGAGGTCATTCATCACGTGGCAAATAGCTCAATAAATCCTATCCTCGTCACAGTTTTCATTCTCTTCCAGTCTTTTTTCAGCTGTGTGACCACTTACAGGCTTTTTTGTTGTTGTTGTTCCTCCAGCATGAAGGCCCTAAATCTTCCAATTCCTTTCTTTTGAACCTACAAATCTCTCTACCCATTTTTGTTCTTATATATCTTGTAATGAACCAGATATACCAAACATGCATAGGCACACTCATTACCTCATTCAGGAAAATAATAAAGACCCTTTGATTGCTGGTTCCTCCCTCCTCAGGAAGCAGTGAGGAATCATGCATTGCATTCTCCCCCGATACAAGTTGCATACAAGACCTTTGTGGCTGGCTCATTTCTACTTTTTAAACTTTTATTTCTACTTTTCCCCTTCATTCCTCCTACTACCCTCCAGTCGTACTGAACTCCTCACCATGGCTTGAACACATTTTGTTTTTTCCTGTCTCTGGAGCCATTGTAATGACTACACCCTCTGTCCAGAATCCTTCTTCTCCTGCCTCTGCATGTCAGGAAGATCCCATAAAGCCTTTAAGGGCTAGCTCCAATATCTCCTTCACTGTGGAGTCTTATCTACCCTTATTTCACTGCCCCATCTTCCCAGAATTCATTGTTCTTCTTGTACATATCTCTATTATAGTACTTATTACGTTGTTAAATATGTTATTCAGGTATCTAGTTCCTCAGAACAGAGACTTTGTCATCTTTGAATCCTTAGTGTAGTACCTAACATGAAGCTTGAAACACAGTTTCTTGGTAAATGTTTATTGATGCAAGGAAAACTTCCCAGGGAGATGAAAATCTGTCCAAGAGATGTGGAGCCTTTCAGTTCATGATCAAAGGTTTAGTAACTAGTCTGGGACAGAGAGCATGCCCATGAGGGAAGTCTCCAGGACACTTTAATTCTTTCCCCCAAAGTGCTATCATTGAAGGGAAGTAAACATTTCTGGAGCTATTTTAATATGCTACTTTCCAACATGTTCTTAAATCACACTTTTTGTGAAGAGAAATCAAGGAGATTGAGTGAAAGAAGAATACTAGCCAGAAGTTAAAGACATTCCAGAAATATTTTGAGGGTTAAAATGTATAACTTTTCCCCTCACATCCTGGGTTTCATGCGTTTAATATTGCTTGAACTATTGAACTCATCTTGGGTTTCCCTATGAAGGCTGTCTCTTTTAGGCCAGATTATCTGTCTAATGTAGCAGATAAATAATCATATATCTCTACCAATTCAGTGAATGTTTGTGAATTAACAAAATAATCCAGGATCTAAGTTTTCTAATGCAATAGATAGTAACAAACAACACCATTAATCTATGCATGGAAGACTACTTTGAATGAGTAGCCAGTAACTCAGCTTTCTTTCTTATCATTTTGGCCTTGATACTGGAGCTGACCAGAGATAGTTGAGTAAAATAATATCCTCATCAGACCCTACAGAGCAATTAAGGTACATCCTCCAGAGAATTAGGCAGTAGAGACATAGACAAGGTGTTCTAACTGGAATAGTAGTAGATCAGTATTACTTAAGGTAGCACTAGCTGCTGTATACAAATAAATCTCCAAATCTCAGTGGTTTAACACAAAAGCATATTTTTCCCTCATGTTGGGCAGTTTACCTCAGAATGATGATTGAGGGATAATGGTTTCCTGGTCTCCTTTCAATGGTTTCTGCCATCCTGTGACTACAAAATTCAACACAGGACTCCCAAGACTGCTCTGGGGGTTTTCTCCATCCCAGACAGTGAGAAAAGGAAAAGAGCACAGAGAATCTTGTTTGGAGATGTTGTGGGCCAAGTCTGGAGATACTACATATTGCTTCTGTGTCCATTCCTTTGGCAGCAAGGCTACCACAAGACCATGCCTAACTCCAAGGAAAGCTAGAAAATGTAGTCAAGCTATGGTAAGGAGAAGGAAAGATGTGTGGTAGACAACGCTATAATCCACTGATAAAATAAACATGGTTAAAAAAAGAGAATATGAAAAGTTTATAACAAAATCCTCATTTTTTGTGGATTCCATATTTAAGAATTCACCTACTTTCTAAAATGTATTTGTCACCCAAAAATCAAAATTCCCAGTCCTTTCAAAGTCATTTGTGGACATGTCTACAGTCATTGTGGACACAGAGCAGCAAAAAAATTTGAGTCACCCAGCTGTGCACATTCCCAGTGGACACTGAAGAAGGCAAAAATGCTCTGCCTTCTTGTTTCAGCTCTCATTCTGAAAACAAGTGTACTTTTCAGTCTGTTTAGTACCATATTTTTTGCATTTTTGTGCTTTTTGTTGGTGGTTAAAATGGCCACAGAGCATAAATCTGAAGTGCTGTATAGTGTTCTTAAGCACAAGAAGGCTGTGATGTGCCTTACGGAAAAAATACATGTTGCAGTTAAGTTTCGTTTAGGCACAAGTTGCAGTGCTGTTGCCTGTGAGTTTGATGTTACTGAATCAACAATGTATATTAAATAAGCTATCGTTAAACAGAAACTCACATAAAACAAAGTTGTGTTTTGGTTGGTTGATGTAAACATGATCAGAGGCTCACAAGAACCTAACCCTATATTTCCCCTAGGAGCAATGGTTCAGTATTCACTAATTCAGTGTTTGTTATGACTTTATAGAACATAAATACCATAAATAACAATAATAAGCTATGTGTGTGTATGTGTAATTGTAACTTTCTTTCCCACTTACATTTTTTTGGTTTGTATATTGTGTTGGCCACTGCCTGATGCCTATCCCAGAAAGCATTCCCTACTTCCCCCTGAGGTACACTAACAAAACTCTGATTGTGTTCAGACATCAGGGGGAGTAACTTGATTTCGGGTAATGTTAGCCCAGCACCCAGGATGGGTTTCACTTAACACACAGTTCTAGCTGGTAAAATACAAGGGGTCTGTCTTGCCCTGCTTCCCATTTTTTCCTGCCTCCCATATGGTATGAAGATGTGATACTTTGAGGTGCTCCAGCCATCTTGCAACCATGAGGTAAAGGCCAAGAGAACTTCCCAAATGTTACCATAATTAAGCTGCTAAATCAGTGACAGCAACGCTGTACCTCCAGACTTCTTGTTGTGCAGAAAATAAATCCCTGTTTTTTAAACTGTTGTCAATTACATGTTTTCTCACTTACACAAGTGCTTTACAGCCAAAAGTATTGCTACTTATTCACATAATATTTAATCAGTTCAACAAATACTTGTGAACAAAACTTGTGAATGAGACAAATCACAGTGAACGAAACAGATAAATTCATGCCCACATGGAACTTATATTCAATGGGAAAAGACAGACCCCTCCCTCTCAAAAAGAGTATACTTATAAGTGCAACTATCAACTAGTTTGGGAAGAAACCTACTCTTAGTAAGTTCACAAGTCAGTCCCCATTTGTGGGAGCAGAAAAATATGGGATACCAGAGAACATGCAGAAGGCCATGTACATCGGCATATAACATGGAGCAAATGAAGAGCCAGGGTTAATAAGTCTACTAAGTGAAGATCAGTTAAAAGAGCTTCACTGGGGCTTCCCTGGTGGCGCAGTGGTTGAGAGTCCACCTGCCGATGCAGGGGACACGGGTTCGTGCCCCGTTCCGGGAAGATCCCACACGCCGTGGAGCAGCTGGGCCTGTGAGCCATGGCCGCTGAGCCTGCGCGTCCGGAGCCTGTGCTCCACAACGGGAGAGGCCACAACAGTGAGAGGCCCGCGTACCGCCAAAAAAAAAAAGAAAAAAAAGAACTTCATTGTACCCCCAGAGGAGGAAGCAACCAACTCACGAAGAGGTAAAAGTAAGGTGTTAAACTGAGTTTTAAAGAGTGGATCGGAGTTCACCAAGCCTAGAAAGGAATGAAGAGCTTTCCAGAGAGAACAGGATGTGCAGACACAGACTAGTAATAGAACATGCCATGGTCGATGAGCACTTCTATGTGGCTGAAGGCTTCTTTCCACTAAAAAGGTGGGAAGAAATGAAATGAACATTAGGTTGAGACACACATTAAAAGGCTTTACATATCGTATCCAGGGTTTTGAATTTGTCCTTTGAACTCCAGTACAGTGTTGAATAGAAGTGGAAGAAGATATCTTTGTCTTGTTTCTAACCTTAGAGGGAAGTATTCAGTTTTTCACCATTTAGTGTGATGTTTGTTATGGGTTTTTCATAGGTATCCTCTATCATGATAAAGAAATTCTTTTATATTCCTAGTTTATTGAGTGTTTTATCTTAAGGGCGTATTGAATTTTGTTAAATGCTTTTTCTGCATCTATTTATATGATCATGCAGTTGTAGCCCTTTATTCTATGGATAATGGTGTATTATGTTAATTGATTTTTGGATGTTTAACCAACTTTTCACTCCTGAGATAAATCCTGCTTAGTTATGGTGTATAATCCTTTTCATATGTTACTGCATTCGGTTTGGTAGTATTTTGTTTAGGATTTTTTTGCACCTACATTGATTAAGGTCAGCAGTTTATGAAAGTACAATATTTATAACAATATAAAGATCAGTAGTTTTCTTATCTTGTGATGTCTTTTATTAGATTTGGTATCAAGGTAATAATAGCCTCATAGAATAAATTGGGAAATGTTCTTCTTTTTAAGTCTTGGAAGAATTTGTGGAAATTTGTTATTAATTCTTCTTTAAATGTTTGGTAGTACTTACCAGTGAAGTTATCCCGGCCTGGGCATTTCTTTATGGTAGGTTTTTACAATACAAATTCAATCGCTTAACTTGTTCTAGACCTATTGAGAATTTTCTTTTTATTCTGGAGTCAGTTTCAGTAGTTTATGTCTTTCTAAGAATTTTTCCATTTAACCTAAGTCATCTAATTTGTTGGCATATAACTGTTCATAGTATTTCCTGATAGTCTTTTTTATTTCTGTAGGGTCAATGGTAATGTCCCCTCTTTCATAACTCATTTTATAATTTAAGACTTTTCTCTATTATTCTTTTTGTTCAGTTTAGCTAAAGATTTTTAAATTTTGTTTTCTTTTATTAAAGTATAGTTAGTTGATTTACAGTGTTATATTAGTTTCTGTAGAACACAGTGATTTGATATTTTTATAGATTATACTCCATTTAAAGTTATTATAAAATATTGGTTATATTCCATGTGCTGTACATTACTTCTTTGTATCTTATTTATTTTATACCTAGTAATTTGTACCACTTAATCCCCTCCCCCTATCTGGCCCCTCTCCCCTCCCCTCTCCCCACTGGTAACCACTAGTTTGTTCTCTGTATCTGTGAGTCTGTGTCTGTTTTGTTATATTCATTCATTTGCTTTCATTTTTAGGTTCCACATGTAAGTGAAAGTATACAGTTTTTGTCTTTCCTGTCTGGCTTACTTCACTAAGCACAATGTCCTCCGGGTCCATCCATGTTGTTGGGAATGGCACCATTTTGTTCTTTTTTATGGAAGAGTAATATTTCATTGTATACATATACATATATATATGGGGGTATATATATACCACATCTTCTTTATCCATTCATCTGTTGATTGACACTTAGGTTGATTCCATAACCTGGCTATTGTAGATAATGCTGCTATGAACATTGGGGGGCATGTATCTTCTTGTAGTAGTGTTTTTCTTTTCTTTGGATACATAGCCAGGAGTGGAATTGCTGGATCCTATGATAGTTCTATTTTTAGTTTTTTGGGGAACCTCCATACCATTTTCCACAGAGGTTCTACCAATTTACATTCCCACCAACAGTGCATGAGGGTTCAGTATTCTCCACATCCTCCCCAACATTTATTATTTGTGGTCTTTTTGATGGTAGCCATTTTGACAGGTATGGAGTAATATCTCATTGTGGTTTTGATTTGCATCTCCCTGATGATTAGTGATGTTGAGCATCTTTTCATCTGCCTTTTGGCCATTTGTATGTCTTCTGTGGAAAAATGTCTATTCAGGTCCTCTGGCCATTTTTTAATTTGGTTGTTTGTTTTTATGATATTGAGTTGTATGAGCTGTTTATATATTTTGGATGTTAACGCCTTATCAGACATATTATTTGCAAATATTTTCTCCCATTTCGTAGGTTGTCTTTTCATTTTGTTGATGGGTGTCCTTTGCTGTGCAAAAGCTTTTTAAGTTTAATTAGGTCCCATTTGTTTGCTTTTGATTTTGTTTTCCCTTGCTTGAGGAGACAGATCCAAATAAATATTGCTAAAACATATGTCAAAGGGTGTACTGCCTGTGTTTTCTTCTAGGAGTTTTATGGTTTCTGGTCTTATATCTAGGTCTTAATCCATCTTAAGTTTATTTGTGTATATGGTGTGAGAAAATGTTCTAATTTCTTTATTTTACATGTAGCTGTCCAGTTTTCCAAGCACCACTTATTGAAGAGATTGACTTTACCACATTATTGTATATTTTTGCCTCCTTTGTGGTAGATCAATTGACCGTAAGTGTGTGGGTTTATTTCTGGGCTCTTTATCCTGTTTTAATGGTCTATGTGTCTGTTTTGTGCTGTTCTGATTACTAACACTTTGTAGTATTGTCTGAAGTCAAGGAGCGTGATACCTGTAGCTTTGTTCTCTTTATTCAAGATTGCATTGGCTATTGGGGGTCCTCTGTGGCTCCATATAAATTTTAGGATTATTTGTTCTAGTTCTGTGAAAAATGCCATTGATATTTTGATAAAGATTGCATTGAATCTGTAGATTGCTTTGGGTAGTATGGGCATTTTAACAATATCATTTCATGAAGATGGGGTGTCTTTCCATTTATTTGTATTATCTTCAGTTTCCTTTAACAATGTCTTATAGTTTTCAGAGTATAGGTCTTTCACCTCCTTGGTTAAGTTTATTCCTAGGTATTTTATTCTTTTTGATGCAGTTGTAAATGGGATTGTTCTCTTGCTTTCTCTTTCTGATAGTTCATTATTAGTGTATAGAAAAGCAACAGATTTCTGTACGTTATTCTTTTTTAATTATTTAATTTATTTATTAATTTATTTTTGGCTGTGTTGGATCTTCGTTGCTGCATGCAGGCTTTCTCTTGTTGTGGCGAGTGGGGGCTACTCTTCATTGCAGTGCATGGGCTTCTTATTGCGGTGGCTTCTCTTGTTGTGGAGCAAGGGCTCTAGGTGCATGGGCTTCAGTAGTTGTGGCTCATGGCCTCTAGAGAGCAGGCTCAGTAGTTGTGGTGCACGGGCCTAGTTGCTCCATAGCATGTGGGATCTTCCCAGACCAGGGATCGAACCCGTGTCCCCTGCATTGGCAGGTGGATTCTTTACCACTGCACCACCGGGGAAGTCCCAAGATTTCTGTATATTATTCTTATATACTGCAATTTTACTGAATTCGTTTATTAGTTCTAATAGGTTTTTGGGGGGTTTTTTGGTGGAGACATTAGAGTTTTCTATATAAAGTGTCATGTCACCTGCAAATAGTGACAATTCTTCCCTTCCGATTTGGATGCCTTTCATTTATTTATTTATTTATTTTGTCTGTTTTCTGTGGCTAGAACTTCCAATTCTATGTTGAATAAAAGTGGTGAGAGTGGGCATCCTTGCCTTGTTCTTGATCTTAGAGGAAAAGCTTTCAACTTTTCACCATTGAGTATGACGTTAGCTGTGGGTTTGTCATAAATGGCCTGTATTGTGTTGCAATATGTTCCCATTGTACCAACTTCGTTGAGAGTTTTTATCCTGAATTGATGTTGAATTTTATCAAATGCTTTTTCTTCATCTATTGAGATGATCATGTGATTTTTATCCTTCATTTTGTGAATACAATGTATTGGATTGGCCAAAAAGTTCATTCGGGTTTTTCAGTAGCATCTTATAGAAAAGCTTGAATGAAATTGTTGGCCAACCCAATATTACATTGATTGGTACCTTCCTTGTGCATATGTTGGTGTGCTGAATGGTGTCACATATTTATCAGAAGCTCTGTTCATGTTTCTTTGTTTTTCTTTCCTTTCTGTTCTTCAGACTGAATATCTATTGATCTGTCTTCAAGTTCACCAGTTCTTTAATCTGCCAGTTCAAATCTACTGTTGAGCCTCTTTTCGGAATTTCTCATAAGGGCTATTGAACTTTTGACTCCAGTATTCCTATTTGGTTCTTTTGTAAAAGTTATATCTCTTTAGCAATATTCTCTGTTTAATAAGACATTGTCATCACAGCTTCCTTTACTTCTCTAAGGGTGGTTTCCTTTAGTTCTTGGAAATATTTATAATGGTTGCCTTGACGTCTTTGTTAAGACTAACATCTGGGGCCTCTCAGGGTATTTCTCTTGCCTGCTTTTTTTCTTGTGTATGGATTACACTTTCCTGTTTCTTTGAATGTCTCAATTTTTTGTTTAAGGTGAACATAGTAAATAATATATTGTAGCAACTCAAGATATGATTCTCTTCCATTCTCTACAGGGCTTCTATATTTTCAGTTTTTACTTTTTTGTCTACTTGCTTAGGGACTTGGAAAGACTATTTTAATGATGTCTATTTACCTTAAAGTGTGAAACTTCTGATGACATTCCTCAGAGGGCAATGCCATGGGCATATGCACAGTCACCCTAGGATGATAGTGGCTTTAGAGGGCCCTCTTTGACTATCTCTTTACCTGATCTCTATTTTTAAGCTGTCTGCTTCATGTGATATCACACCCAGCTATTACGCTAGAAAATTTCAGGCAGATTGCTGTATTTTTTTCAATTATGCCCTAGGGCATACATTGCTTCACAGTCAGATCCAATTACATTTAAGAATATAGTTTTTGAGAACAATCTGAGGCTTTTTCTGAATCAGAAAGAGTCTTCTTAGCTGTCTTTTTCCCTAGTTCTCTGGTAAACTAGCTGGTCAAAGGTATAGTTTGTTGCTTTCATACAACTACCAGCCTCCTCTTAGTTGCTTATTAGCAAAATCTCCACTGTTTGAGTTCCCTTAGGTTTGAACTTTCCCATACTCTGTTTCAGATAAAACCAGTTCCTTTGGGGAGAACTTCAGAGCTCCCTGTTCTCATGGACTGCCTCTCCCACTGGGCAAAATCTCTGAGCCACTGCTCTAGGTGCTTTATTTTACTGGTATATTCATTTCCTAGGGTTGCCATAACAAAGTATCACAAACTGGGGAACAACAGAAATTTATTGTCTCACAGTTCTGAAGATCAGAAGTCTGAAATCAAGGTCTTATTAGGACCATGTCGCCTCTGAAGTTTCTAGGGAAGGGTGCATTCCAGGCCTCTCTCCTAGCTTCTGGTTATTCCTTGGCTTGTGGAGCATAACTCCAATCTTTATATAGCATTCATCCTGTGTGCCTGTGTCTTTCTTAATATGGTATTCTTTTTATAAGGACACCAGTCATATTGGATTGGGGCCAACCCTAATGACCTCATCTTAACTTGATTACATCTGCAAAACCCATATTTCCAAATAAGGTCACATTCACAGATACCAGAGGTTAGGATTTCAACATATCTTTTGGGGGGTATGCAAAACCCATAAAGCAAGGGAACTTAGAGGATGCAGTCTGTAGAGATGAGCGTCTCAAAGCACAAAGCAATAAGAGAGAGATAAAGAATGGATCTGGGAGAGAGGGGTTGATGCAAATGGAGACTAAACAGCCTAAACCCTTTCCAAAGGTAGCTGACTTATAACAAGCACTGGAACCAAAGAAGTAAAGTACAAAGATAATAATTTGGCTGTGTTTCTTCAAAATTGTGTAGAATATGGGTTACAATGACCAGTGTACTCAAATTCCTCTTCCCCTCGGCAAATGTTACCTCTGTAGTGGAGCTGTGTTTTAGTCTATTGTCAAAAGGCATTATAATCACTAAATAAAATTTATTTATTTTTATCTATTTACTTATTTATTTTTTTATTTATTTCCTTCCCTTGTTCTGAATTAAAGTTTAGCAAACTGATTATAACTTGGCTTTCATATAGTTTTTCCATAGGGCAAGAATATTCTGACCACCTTATTAGAATATTCTGGTCTAAGAAATTGTTCTTATTCTTATTATGAATTGGCATTTCTGTGTGCTGGTCTATTTAAAATATTGATTTTCCTGGGTGTGAAGAGCTGAGGACCATATTGGCTCCTTAATCAAATTTCTACCTTGCAGGTTACTGTCAGAGCAGTCAACTGGCCTACCAAAATGACTCTTCTGCCTCTTCTTTACTTCACAACTATAATAAATAGATATTGCATGAGTACTCAGTAAAGCACTAACGTTTATTGAATACTTACTATGTGTAATGTAATATGAGGCGCTCTCACTCACTTCTCATAATAATCTTGAGAGGTAACCCCATTTTACATCTAAGGAAACTAAAGCAAAGAAAGGACAACTTTAGTGTCCCCTAGCTAGTAAGTTGCAGAGCTGGGCTTTGAACTTTGGTCTTCTCAACTCCAAAGCCTGTAATAGTTCCATTACAACAAGTTGCCTTTCTGACTATTCATGTCATAGACCAATGACCAAAGGTTGTTCATTATAATTCAATTTAATAGGTCTTTATTAGCACCTAATTATATTTTCATAGGCATTGTGGGGAACATGAAAGAAGTTACCAAAAATAACCCCTTGCTTCTGGAAGCTTGTAACCTAATTTAACAAAAAGGAATTAAGTGTAATAATACAGTACATATTTAACTCCCAGAATAATATTTGTGAATTATAAATGCTGCTAGAAGTCAGAAATCAGTAAGGAATTAATATAGATATGGATGGCTTCACAGAGGTTGAATAGGTTATACAGAGAGATGTTTTAGAAAAGAGATCTACCATTAGAGAACATATTTGGTAAGAATGAATGTAACATATTTTGGGATAAAGAGAAGACGGTCCTATGTAGCGCAGAGGGGAAGTGGAATGAAAGAAAATAGTGGGTCAATGAGTAGTCAGGAAAGACCTCACACCTCAAACATCTGATTATTGTGTCTGAACTTGGTTTTTCAGGCATTGTAGAAATATTGAAGAGTATTATACAATACTGTTTGTTTTTTAAGTGACTCACTGAAAATAAGTCTGTCAGGATATGTGGAAAGCCAAAGTCAAAGACAGGGGTTCATTTCTCTGGGCCAGAGATGCCAGCCAAGAGCTACGGTATGCCTCCGCCAGCTAGGGCAGTGGTTTAGCCACCCGAGAGCAGCACTTGCCACAGGCAGCCTTTCTGCTTCCACTTATGACCTGAGACATTCTGCCTCTGGCCACCTTCCAGAGCTATGACACTGACTCGTTCAAGTCACAGTGAGGATGGCAGAGAGCTTACAGATGCATGTATTCAAGCATTTTATCTGTCTTAAGCAAGAAGTTGTTTAGTGAGTTTTAGCGTGGCCGTGTTGTGAAGAGCCAGGCTCTCTTTAGTACTTAAAGCATTTTGGAGGAAAGGTGCCTAGGAAAATTGAATTGATGCTATTTATGACTGATTTGGTTTTCTTCTAAGTGTCTGGAATGTCTGCTCAGAGATCACCAACTTGAGGACTCAAAAGGCATGCCCAAGAGACCTTGCCGCAAGTGGCAGCTCTATCAACAGCCGGTTGTGAAAAGCAAAGAGGATTATGTGACTATTAGAATAGCTAGTGCTATTTATATCACATAAAAAGGTGGTCCAAGGTCATCACTCTTACACCAGTCTTGGTACATTTTTCGTGACATGTTTTCCTCAATTGTTGTTGAAATGTCTCCTTTGGTGACACTCACAAGCAAAGGATAAAGTTCAAACTCTTGAACTTGTTTTCAATGTTCTCTACAACTCTCCTTTTGATATCTTTTAACTGCTTACCTACAAGAACCGCTGCTCTGATCAAACAGCTCTAACCCACTATTGCTCAAACTTGGACCTTTTCACCTGTATGTTTTTGCCCCCCTCACCCCATCTAAAACATACCCCCTACTTCCCCCCCTTACCCCTCCTATCCCTCTGTTTAGATCCTACATATCCTTTAAGAGGCAGTATAAATTCTGCTTCTCCATGAGATCAGCTTCACAGAGATTATAGGTAGTCTACTCTTTATTCCTGTGGCTGGTGTTCTCGATATAGATTCTGTTTTACATTTTTAAAATGTTTTTAGATTTGAAACTCCTAAAGGGCAGGAACTGACTCTGTAACTCTACACACAGCCAAGAGCCCTGTGTAATTAGGAACTGAAATATTCATGCTTTTAATGATACTGATATTTTGAATATGAATAGAGGAATGCAGTAAGGAGAGTAGTTGGTTGTTACTCCTATAATTTATAAGAAAAAATCATGGTGATCCAGGTACCACTGAAAAATTTGTATAAATGTATAAAGTTTATGACTATTGTTAGGGTTACTTGTCAAAGGTGGCTGTGTTGTAGAGGAGGAGTGAGGCTAAGTTAGACTAGCTGACTGAGATTCTCAAACTAAACTTTTATGGTCTTTCCCTTGGCCATAGAAAAGTGAACTTCTCCAAGTAAGGGTCACTTTTTCCCCAAGTGCCTAGTCTCTCTGGAAAGCTGGGAGAGCTAGAAATGAGTTCCTGTTTCTCTGCCTGATACTGTAGTCTCTGCCAGGTGTTATAATCTATCTCAACAACTGTGCCAGCATCATGATTGCTATTATAGTACTCCCTTGGTGATACAGATTTCTTTCAGCAGGGGTAGCAGATGCTCCCACTGTCACCAAGAGTGAAAAGCAACAGCAACATATGCTGACATAAGGCCAGTAAAAACTAGAATCTTCCACCAGTCATTGTCTGAATCATTCGACAATGACTTAAATACAAACTTCCCTAATTTCATATCTTTTCCACCCTCACACCCCATTTTTAGATTTATTCAACACTTTTTGGCTATGATGATTCAGAATTGCACTATGCACAAAAAGAAGTAGACTGATGCCATTTTTATGAATGCTTCTGGGCGAAACAGTCTTGGCATATGAATGTCTTATCACCTTATAACTGGTTTATGGGAGATACTGCTTCTGAGACTGAAATTCTTACAGTCTGTTCCCTATGGCCTATACAGATAGTAAGGCCAATGCTTTTGTTCTATTTTTTACATTTTGTTCTATCTTGTGGTAATATGCTATAGGGATGATAGAAATATATGCACCATTCAACTCTAAACCACCAAGGAGGTTCAGTACTTAGTTTTGGAAAAGACTCATCAAACAGTCACCATCAGCTCATCATATGCTATGAAACATCAGGCAGAGTAACTGGAAAATGCTTGAAGAGGTTAGACTATACATGAATATTTGTAGCCTGCTGAGGTGTTTCCCCAATTGTAAAAATGTTAGAGAAAATATGAAGAAAATGTGCACCATTTTCTTAGAGAAAGAATGCTTTATATTCCATGCCAACGTTTCTTCCTTCTTTTACTTTCTTACTTCTTTTAGTATTAGGAATTAAAAATATTTGGTGCAGCTTAGAATATGATCCAGTGACAAAGTATGATTGTGAATGTGTCTAGCTTCTAATCTGTTTTAACTGTTTTCTTTACCTCTGTGCACAATTGGCTTCTGGGTAAAGAACCTCACTTGTTACCACCCACCTTCTTGACTGGTATTGACTAAATAGTAATATGGGTCCTCCTGGGGGATCTTCTGTTGAGTAAAGTTATTTCCTTTACTGGATCCCTCCCAGTATGGTGTCTGTAAAACATTCTGAATTTTTTGGTTGTTATCAAAACAGTCTCCTAAGCCCACGGTCTGGATTCTGATTTGGATTGGAGAGTTGCAGTTTCACAAGGATCAAATGAATGTGCATTTCTGGAAGGAAGGAACATTTTTTGTGGTCACGGCAAATGCCACTGGACATCACCAATTTTAGACTTAGGGGCATCCGAGAAGAATGTGATATTTTTCCATATTTTAGCTTCTTGCTTTTTGAAGCTAGTTTCCTTGAGTCTATGGCATGCTCTCATACTGGAATGATTTTTCTCTTAGGCTGATTATAGATATACTTGGTCATACTTCAGCCCCCAGTATTTGGGAGCTCCCTGAATTAAATGTGTGAACTTAATCTGGCCTATGTAATTATTAAAAATGAGAAATTAGATGCAGATGTATTGCAGTCTACTGAGATTCAGGTACTACTCTCAAAGTTAAGAAGAGGGCAGAAGGAGGATATGCACAAAGACAATTTACCAAGGATCAGGCTGTATCTTTTTTCTGTTTCTGGTTTAATAAATCTCAGGAATTTTCTTGAAAGGCATATATGGAAATTGTGGGTAAAAACATGGGTGATTTAGTGGTGAAATAAGGAGAAGGGAATGAAAATAAATGGAGGTATAAATTAATTTGGTGATGGATCAGGGAACTTTGGTGGGAGATATACATTTCTAAGAACATCTTATATTATTTATTTTAAAATAATTTTAAATTGGGAGAAAAATTATAAAGTAGTACGAAAAACTCCTATAGTCCCTCACCCAAGTTCTCCAAATGTTAACGTTCTACTAACATATGTTTTCTCTCTTTCCCCTTAATCCTCCTTTCCCCTTAATCCTCCAGTGTGTATATTTCAAAAATAAATAAATTAATTAATTTAATTAAAATAAGAACACTCTCCTACATAGCCAAATGCAGACGTCCAAAGAAATTAATAGTCCTACAACACTACACCCAATCCACAGACCTTATTTAGATTTCACTACCTATACCAATTGTGTCTCTTTCTGATTTCTGGTTTAGCCTCCAGTTCAGATCATGAGCTGCATTTAGTTGTCATTTCTGTTCAGGCTCTTACACCTGGAACAGTTCCTCAGTCTTTCTCTGGTTTTCATGATCTTGAGTTTTAAAGTAGTGAGGTCTTTCATTTGGAAGCATGTTTTTTACCCCAGGTCCATCTGATGTTTCCTTGGGACCAGTGTCAGCTCATGCTTTCTTAGCAGGAATACTACAGAAGTGATGCTGCCCTTGTCTAAAGGCCTGAGAATCAGGCCAGTGGTGTAAGTTCCAATCTGATTTCAAATCCTGATAACCAGAAGCACCAGTAGTGTAAATTCTAGTCTAAGCCTGAGTCCAAAAGCAGAAGGCATATGTCCCAACTCAAAGGCAGTCAGGCAGAGAGGCTGAATTCTCCCTTATTCAGCCTTTTTTATTATAGTCAGGCCTCCAACAGATTGGATAAAGCCAATCCACATTAGGGAATGTAATCTGTTTCACTCAATCTGCTGATTCAAATGTTGCTATCATCCAGAAACACCCTCGCAGAGACACCTAGACTGTTTAACCAAATAACCTGTGGCCCAGTCAAGTTGACGCATAAAACTAACCATCATAAATCCAACCTTTGTCAACTTGGTACCATAAACTAAACATGTGTTTACCATATGATACAGCAATCAGGCTCCTTGGTGTTTACCCAAGGGAGTCAAAAATGTATGTCCACACAAAACCCTGCACACAGATGTTTATAGCAGCTTTATTCATAATTGCCAAAACCTGGAAGCAACCAACTCAACCAACTCTTCAGTAGGTGAATGGATAAAAAAAACTGTAGTACATACAGAAAATGGAATATTATTAAGCACGAAAAAAAAAGGGAGCTATCAAGCTATGAAAAACATGAAGCCACCTTAAATGCATATTATTAAGTGAAAGAAGCCCATCTGAAATGACTACATACGTATGATTCCAACTATATGACATTACTGAAAAGGCAAAACTATGGAGACAATAAAAAGATCATAGATACAGAAAAAAAATCTCCTTATGCCATATTTAATCTCCAAGTAAAAACAATAACAAGGTCAAAATTCCACCTGCCATGATACACCTATCCTGCATACAGCAAAAAACACACTAGCCACTTCCCAGAAAAGGAGGTAAAGTCCTTAAGTGACGCTTACTCTTCTTGATATCCAATAACTTAAGTTCAATGATGTAAAGTTGACAATACTTAAATACTATGATATAAAGTCAATGCCTCTTATAAGTGGATAAGAGAATGAAGAAAACAATGATATTCTGTAAACATATATTAAAATGAGGAAATACTCATGACTACTACAGTCCTCAGTTCTGTAACTGGTCACATGGTTGTAATTAGTATTTTTAACTAACTTCTTTCACTACCCTGTCTGTATTACCTTTGCCATCAGTAACTTCAACTGGTAATGGTTTGCTACCAGGTGGAGTGATTCAAATATTAATTTCTGAAGGGTCTGGGAAATTAGCAGTCCTGCCTGGATTGGGGTGTTGTAGTTTTCCACTGACCTTAAATCATAGGCCTTAAATCATACTAAGAGACACCCTAAGGGATCACCTGTATTCCAGACATAGTCTTCCTTACCTTCATTGTCCAATCTTACCTTGGTAATTGGGATCAATCACCCTATGCAGCATAGTAACTCCCTTCTTTGCCTGTTGATTCACAGGCATGAGGGAGTGCAAAGGGGCTGGATAACAGTCTTAAATTCCAGGTCAGTGGAATCATTGTTGTATCTCCTGGCGGAAACATTCCTCCCTTTGGAACTAAGGCTAGGTCAGCAGAGCATAAGGTCTTGGGAAGAGGAAGCAAAACTTTTGCTGATGGTTTACTAGGGGTAATAGTGAGATGTGATACTCCCACTTTCACTGCTTGATTCCTGGACCCATGAATCCTGGCTGTGAGAGAAATAGCACATATATCAGACGGTGATTCAGAGCATATACAGCATTCTGGAGAACCTTGCCCCAGCCCTGCAAGGTGTTGCCACCTAACTGGTGCTTTAACTGAGTCTTCAAAAAACCATTTCACCATTGTATCAAACCAGCTGCTTCAGGATAGTGGGGAAGATGGTAAGACCACTGAATTCCATAAACATGGGTCCATTGCCACACTTCTTTTGCTGTGAAGTGAGTTCCTTGATCAGAGTATTGAAAGGCCCTTGCTTGGCCCAAGGAGTATCTTTCCTTACTTCTTCCATCTTCCAGTATCTCCAGCATTCCTTGATTTG
The DNA here is from genome assembly GCF_963455315.2 of Globicephala melas. NCBI lineage: Eukaryota > Metazoa > Chordata > Mammalia > Artiodactyla > Delphinidae > Globicephala > Globicephala melas. Next base: position 27,079,085 of record NC_083316.1, on the reverse strand, counting down.
TGGCTGGATAATTCCAATATCTACTGTCATCTTCACACGGCCTTCTCTTCTCCCTGTGTGTCTCTCCCCTCTGTGTCTCTTATGAGGACACTTGTTCTTGGATTGAGGACCCATCCAGAAAACCCCAAGTGATCATGCCTAAAGATCCTTAACTTAATTACATCTACAAAGATGTTTTTTTTCCCCAATGAGGTGACATTCACAGGTCCTGGGAGTTAGGACATGAACATATGGGGACCACCATTCAACCCACTGCAGTCATTTTAAGTTTTTTCTTTTTTTTGATGGATAAAGAAACTAAGATTCAAATAATTTACATAATTTGGTCTAGATGAGATAAAAGAATTTGAATCTGGATTAACCTTCCACCAAAATCTGTGCTATTTCTATCCCACTGTCTCTTATGTGAAGCTCTCTGAATTGCATGTGTATCTTGAGTAGAGTTGGAAATTTATAAACATGGTGACTCTTGCTCTCTTTTCATACTAGCCTCTGCTATTATCATTCTAGCATGCATCCAGGTAAACCCACCTTTACCAGGAGAGATGCCTGGGGAACTCCTTTTGAGAATATGCCTGAAGCATAGTTAGTCCAATTTGACCATGTTAAAACACTAAAAAAGAGCAGCAACTTTCCAGCAAACCAACTCACTGCTGTAGGTGGCATTTGTATCATTCTCTTTCACATCAGCAGAAGTGGCAGATGGTTTAAGTCATACATTTGGGTTATCAGCAGGACACAATTTTCCACAGATGAATGTAAACAGCACTTTTTGAAAACATGGTTTTTATGGAATATTTTAATCATAATTGTTGTTTATCACCAAAATTCAGAAGACACCCTTAACTTGGTACACATGACATGTTGACCTAGACCCAAATGTTCTGAGTTCACAACCTTTCTAAGGGTTCTTATTTTAGCCTCAGCTGCCATGTTTCTGACCTCTGAGGTTATTTCATAATACCAAATATTTTGTTTCATTCATTGCTTCAATAATGACAAATTTTCATCATTTTTTCATATTCTAGGTTTATTATTTCCTCTTCAATTCATTGCAACTTTTTCCCTCAGCCATTGCACCAAAATGCATTTTGAAGAGACTTTCATGGACGTTTTAAAAATGAAAATTAATTAAGTGACTTATGCTTTTGATTATTATAACTTTAATTCCATTTTATAGCTGGGGAAGTTGATTCAGAGGCAAATGACTTTTCATAGGTTATAAGGCAAGTTCTCATCAGAGACTTCCTGGCAATTGCTCTCAAGACTATAGCTGACTTTGTCTTGTTAAATGTAACCCATATAAAAATAGACTCTAATCTTATAACTTATAGATAGTTTTTCCTATCCTTGCAACTGTTACTTCCCTTAGTAACTGCTTAGCACTTCAGGAGTTCCTCTGCAGTATATTAATTTGTTTGACAATTACTTATATCATGATTTCCTGTCTTTTTGAGATTCTTTATCTAGATTATAGGCTGAGAATCTTTTCTGCTTTGAATCTTCTTCCTCATCTCCCAAGATGCCTGGATTATTATTCTGTTCACACTGGAAACAGGATATTTGCAGATAATAGTGTCTGGAAAAGGAAGTGCATCCTCTTCAGGCACGTGAAGCAGAGGTTGCTCATTTCCACTACTTTAGTCTAGGCTCCTTTACCATAACATTACATGTATTAAAAATCATGGACTCTGGGCTTCCCTGATGGCGCAGTGGTTAAGAATCCACCTGCCAATGCAAGGGACTTGGCTTCCAGCCCTGGTCCAGGAAGATGCCACATGTCGTGGAGCAACTGAGCTCATGCGCTGCAACTACTAAGCCTGCACTCTACAGCTGCGAGCCACAATTACTGAGCCTGTGCACTACAACTACTGAAGCCCATGCACCTAGACCCCGTGCTCTGCAACAAGAGAAGCCACTGTACCGCAATGAAGAGTAGCCTCCACTCGCTGCAACTAGAGAAGGTCCGTGTGCAGCAACGAAGACCTGATGCAGCCAAAAAAATAATTAATTAAAAAATAAAAAGATAGCATTTAAAAAAAAAATCATGGACTCTGGAGTCAGGCAACTGGGTTCAATTCAAGCTCTACTTCTTACCTTGGTCAAATTGCTTAGCCTCTGTGCCCCTCAGTTTTCCAACCTATAAAGTGGAGATAATAGTAGTACTTATATTACAGGATCAGTGATAATTAAGTGAGTTAATACTAAAATGAGAATCATGCCTGGAATGTAATGAACACTAAATATTTATTTATTAAATAAGTGATTTTTCCCAGTATTACTGACATTGCCATATGTTGTGTTTCTGCCCCTAATCTTGTTCCCCACCAATTCACTTGCCATTACAGGCAGATTGATCCTTCTAAAGTACAAATATGATACTGTACTTCTCTGCTTAAATACCTAAATGAAGAGAGTTTCAGCTTCCAGCTGTCATGGAGTAAATGGTACCAAGCTAGACTTCTTGCCATAAACATCCCTAGATCTGAACAAAACATATCAGGCAACTGTTTTTCAGACTGTGGACAGATCACAGTCTGTGATCCGTGAGGAGGGAAACTCAGAAAGTAAGCCCTGCAATTGCCTAGTTCTCTGTCTGGAAACAATTTTCTGACTACAGCATAGAGTAGAGTCTAAGCAGAGTACAGTGGTCCACTGACCTAATGAGGCAGAGATCAAAGTTTTGGGTTCCTGAAGCAGTTGGAATGTGGTGGGTGGAGACATCACAGAGAAGGGAGCCATCTCAAAAACCTGTGTGATGGACCACCTCAAGTCTGTGGCTGAGGGTGAGCTGTAGATTCTCAGGGAAAATTACCAGAGGTTTAATAGCTAGCAGCTGCTATAGGGTTGAGAGCTGGACAAAGATATTGGAGGTTAAGCAGTACCTGCAGACATTGAATTTCCAACCTTGCCAGAGCAGAGAGATTTCCCTAAAGCCTTTTTAACACCCCTGGCATTCAATGGAGACACCCAAAAAGCCAAGTCTTAGGAGTAAGGACCATGTCCTAGAGTAATATCTGCTATAGATTTCCCTAAGAAACCCTAATACCAAGCTCTAAAAAGATCCATAGAGCAACAGAGTTTAAAGGTTGAATCCCACCAACTTATAGGGGCTGGCAAAATACCTTTGGCTTTCCACAGTTCCTCACTAACAAAGCATAAAATCAGGCTTACACAAATTCTAGGGAATTAGCCACTAATCCAACTTCTTGACAAATAGACAGCAAAGAAGATATCAGAATCCTAATTCTCTACAATGTATTATCCAAAATATCTAGTATTGAATCAAAAAAAAAAAAAAAACCAAGAGAAATGTAATACATAGTCAAGAAAAAAAAGTCGATAGAAACGGAATTGATTTTCTATAAGGCAATTCAATGGGAAAATGATAGTCTTTTCAATAAATGGTGCTGAAACAATTGGAATATGATTGTGCAAAATCTCTATGTGCAAAACAATAAGCTTCTTCACTCTTACCTCATACATACACAAAATTAACTCAAAACGGATTATATACATACATGCAAAGATTAAGACTATAAATCTAGAAGCAAACATAGGAAAAAGGAAAATGCAGTAACCATAAAAAAAATATTGATAAGTTGGGCTTTCTCAAAATTCAAACTATCTGCTTTTCAAGAGAGAAACTCAAGAAAATGAAAGGGTAAGCTATAACTAAAAGAAAATATTCATAGCACATATAACTGACAAAACACTTGAATCAACAGCATATAATGAACTCTTAAAACTCAATAATACAGTCACCTCAATTTTTTAAATAAGTAAACAAATTTTATAAAAGACAAAATACAAATGGGCAATAATCAGGTAAAAAGATGTTCAACATCACTGGTCATCAGGGAAGTACAAATTAAAATCATAATAAAATACTACTTCACACCTATAGAATGACTAAAATTAAAAGGACTGGTGGGGGGGACCTTTAAGATGGTGGAGGAGTAAGACGTGGGGATCACCTTCCTCCCCACAAATACATCAAAAATACATCTACATGTGGAACAACTCCTACAGAACACCTACTGAACGCTGGCAGAAGACCTCAGACTTTCCAAAAGGCAAGAAACTCTCCTGGGTAGGGCAAAAGAAAAAAGGAAAAACAGAGACAAAAGAATAGGGACAGGACCTGCACCAGTGGGAGGGAGCTGTGAAGGAGGAAAGGTTTCCACACTCTAGGAAACCCCTTCGCAGTTGGAGACTGCGGGTGGGGGAGGGGGGAAGCTTCGGAGCCATGGAGGAGAGTACAGCAACAGGGGTGCAGAGGTCAAAGCAGAGAGATTCCCGCACAGATGATCGGTGCTGACCAGCACTCACCAGCCCGAGAGGCTTGTCTGCTCACCCACCAGGATGGGTGGGGGCTGGGAGCTGAGGCTCGGCCTTCGGGGGTTGGATCCCAGGGAGAGGACTGGGATTGGCTGCATGAACACAGCCTGAAGGGGGCAAGTGTGCCACAGCTAGCCGGGAGAGAGTCCAGGAAAAAATCTGGACTGCCTAAGAGGCAAGAGGCCATTACAGACAAGCAAAAGCTAAGAGAATTCAGCACTTCTCTAGGCAGGAAAAACAGAGAAGGATAAGATCTACAATAATAAACCCAAAACAATTAAGAAAATGGTAATAGGGGCATACATATAGATAATTACCTTAGATGTAAATGGATTACATGGTCCAACCAAAAGACATAGTCTAGCTGAATGGATACAAAAACAAGACCCATACATATGCTGTCTACAAGAGACCCACGTCAGACCTGGGAACACATACAGACTGAAAGTGAGGGGATGGAAAAAGATATTCCAAGAAAATGGAAATCAAAAGAAAGCTGGAGTAGCAATCCTCATATCAGACAAAATACTCTTTAAAATAAAGACTATTACAAGAGACAAAGAAGGACACTACATAATGGTCAAGGGATCAATCCAAGAAGAAGGTATAACAACTGTAAATATTTATGCACCCAACATAGGAGGACTTCAATACATAAGGCAAATGCTAACAGCCATAAAAGGGGAAATCAACAGTAATACAATCATAGTAAGGGACTCTAACACTCCACTTTCACCAATGGACAGATCATACAAAAAGAAAATAAATAAGGAAACACAAGCTTTAAATGACACATTAAACAAGATGGACTTAATTGATATTTATAGGACATTCCATCCAAAAACAACAGAATACACTTTTTTCTCAAGGACTCATGGAACATTCTCCAGGATAGATCATATCTTGGGTCACAACTCAAGCCTTGGTAAATTTAAGAAAATTGAAATCGTCTCAAATATCTTTTCCAACCACAATGCTATGAGACTACATATCAATTACAAGAAAAAACTCTGTAAAAAATACAAACACATGGAGGCTAAACAGTACACTGCTAAATAACCAAGAGATCACTGAAGAAATAAAAAATACCTAAAAACAAATGAAAATGAAAACACGACAACCCAAAACCTATTGGATGCAGCAAAAGCAGTTCTAAGAGGGAAGTTTACAGCAATACAATCCTACCTCAAGAAACAAGAAACATCTGAATTAAACAATCTAACGTTACACCTAAAGCAATTAAAGAAAGAAGAGCAAAAAACCCACTAAATTTAGCAGAAGGAAAGAAATCATAAAGATCAGATCAGAAATAAATGAAAAAGAAATGAAGGAAATGATAGCAAAGATCAATAAAACTAAAAGCTGGTTCTATGAGAAACAAAATTGATAAACCATTAGCCAGACTCATCAAGAAAAAAAGGGGAGAAGACTCAAATCAATAGAATTAGAAATGAAAAAGAAGAAGTAACAGCTAACACTGCAGAAATACAAAGGATCATGAGAGATTTCTACAAAAAACTATATGCCAATAAAATGAACAATCTGGAAGAAATGGACAAATTGTTAGAAAAGCATAACCTTCCAAGACTGAACCAGGAAGAAATAGAAAATATAAACTGACCAATCAAAAGCACTGAAATGGAAACTGATTAAAAATCTTGCAACAAACAGAAGTCCAGAACCAGATTGCTTCACAGGCGAATTCTATCAAAAATTTAGAGAAGAGCTAACACCTATCCCTCTCAAACTCTTCCAAAATATAACAGAGGGAGGAACACTCCCAAACTCATTCTATGAGGCCACCATCATCCTGATACCAATACCAGACAAAGATGTCACACACACAAAAAAAACTACAGGCCAATATTACTGCAGAACATAGATGCAAAAATCCTCAACAAAACACTAGCAAACAGAATCCAACAGCACATTAAAAGGATCATACAATGGTGAAAAACTGAAACCATTTCCACTAAGATCAGGAAAAAGACAAGGTTGCCTGCTCTCACCGCTATTATTCAATATAGTTTTGAAAGTTTTAGCCACAGCAATAAGAGAATAAAAAGAAATGAAAGGAATCCAAATTGGAAAAGAAGAAGTAAAGCTGTCACTGTTTGCAGATGACATGATACTATACATAGAGAATCCTAGATGCTACCAGAAAAATACTAGTGCTAATCAATGAATTTAGGACAGTAGCAGGATACAAAATTAATGCACAGAAATCTCTTGTATTCCTATACACTAATGATGAAAAATCTAAAAGAGAAATTAAGGAAACTCTCCCATTTACCATTGCAACAAAAAGAATAAAATACCTAGGAATAAACCTACCAAAGGAGACAAAAGAGCTGTATGCAGAAAACTGTAAGACACTGATGAAAGAAATTAAAGATGATACGAATAGATGGAGAGATATACCATGTTCTTGGATTGGAAGAATCAACATTGTGAAAATGAACGTACTACCCAAAGCAATCTACAGATTCAATGCAATCCCTATCAAACTACCAATGGCATTTTTCAGAGAACTAGAACAAAGAATTTCACAATTTGTATGGAAACAGAAAAGACCCCAAAGCCAAAGCAATCTTGAGAAAGGAAAACAGAGATGGAGGAATCAGGATCCCTGACTTTTAACTATACTACAAAGCTACAGTAATCAAGACAGTATGGTACTGGCACAAAAACAGAAATATAGATCAATGGAACAGGACAGAAAGCCCAGAGATAAACCCATGCATATATGGTCACCTTATCTTTGGTAAAATAGGCAAGAATACACAATGGAGAAAAGACGTAGTCTTCAATAAGTCATGCTGGAAAAACTGGACAGCTACATGTAAAAGAATGAAATTAGAACACTCCCTAACAACATACACAAAAATAAACTCAAAATGGATTAAAGACCTAAATGTAAGGTCAAACACTATAAAACTCTTAGACAAAAACTTAGGCAGAACACTCCATGGCATAAATCACAGCAAGATCCTTTTTGATCCACGTCCTAGAGAAATGGAAATAGAAACAAAAATAGACCAATGGGACCTAATGAAACTTCCAAGCTTTTGCACAGCAAAGGAAACCATAAACAAGACGAAAAGATAACCCTCAGAATGGAGAAAATATTTGCCAACGAAGCAACTGACAATGGATTAATCTCCAAAATATACAAGTAGCTCATGAAGCTCAATATCAAAAGAACAAACAACTCAATCCAAAAATGGGCACAAGACCTAAATAGACATTTCTCCAAAGAAGATACACAGATCGTCAAGACGTGAAAGGATGCTCAACATCAGTAATCATTAGAGAAATGCAAATCAAAACTACAGTGAGGTATCACCTCACACCAGTCCGAATGCCCATTATCAATAAATCTACAAACAATAAATGCTGGAGAGGGTGTGGAGAAAAGGGAACCCTCTTGCACTGTTGGTGGGAATGTAAATTAACACAGCCACTATGGAGAACAGTATGGAGGTCCTTAAAAAACTAAAAGTAAAACTACTGTATGACCCAGCTATCCCACTACTGGGCATATACACTGAGAAAACCATAATTCAAAGAGTCATGTACCACAATGTTCATTGCAGTTCTATTTACAATATCCAGGATATGGAAGCAACCTAAGTGTCCATTGACAGATGAATGGATAAAGAATATATGGCACATATATACAATGGAGTATTAGTCAGCCATAAAAAGAAACAAAATTTCATTATTTGGAGTGAGGTGGATGGACGTCGACACTATCACACAGAGTGAAGTAAGTCAGAAAGAGAAAAACAAATACCATATGCTAACACATGTATATGGAATCTAAAAAAAAAAAGGTTCTGAAGAACCTAGGGGCAGCACTGGAACAGAGACACAGTTATAGAGAATGGACTTGAGGACACAGGGAGGGGGAAGGGTAAGCTGGGACAAAGTGAGAGGGTGGCATAGACATATATACACTACCAAATGTAAAATAGATAGCTAGTGGGAAGCAGCCACATAGCATACGGAAATCAGCTCAGTGCTTTGTGTCCACCTAGAGAGGTGGGATAGGGAGCGTGAGAGGGAGACACAAGAGGGGAGGAGATATAGAGATACATATATATGTATAGCTGATTCACTTTGTTATACAGCAGAAACTAACACACCATTGTAAGGCAAGTATACTCCAATAAAGATGTTAAAAAAAATTTTTTTAATGGACTGGTAATATAACATGTTGGCAAGGGTGTGGAGAAGGAAGCAAGGGCTCTTGTGCATTTATGGTGACATGTAAAATGGCATGACCATTTCTGGGGACAGTTTGCCGGTTTCCTATAAAGTTGAACATACTTATCATATGATTTAGTACATCTTTTTCAGAGGTGTTTACTCAGAGAAATGAAAACTTATGTCTGTAAAAAGACTTGTACATGAATGTTCATAGGTGCTTTGTTTATAGTGACTCCAAATTTGAAAGAACCCAAGCAATGATGGGTTCAGTAAATAACCAGATAAACAAATTATAGTATGTCATAAAATCAAATTCTACCCAGCAATGGAAAGGGATAAACTACTGATAACACAGCATGGAAGAATCTCACAGATATTATGCTGAGTAAAAGAACAAATTCTATTTATATGTAATTGTAGCATAAGCAAAAAAATCCATTAAAGCAATTTAAAAAAAAAAGAACATCAGTTTTCACCTAAGTCAGAGGATGGGGATAAGAAGGGAGATGAGTACAAAGGAATGCTAACAATCTTTCCCCAGAGATGAAAATGTTCTATATATTGATTGGAGTGTAGTTTACATTATATACATTTGTCAAAATTCATTTTACCTTAAATGTATGCATTTTACTGAATGTAAATTTTACAATTCAATTCCTTTAAAAAAATTTAGACCTTTCATATCCTGACTTCCACCTTCTCTGCAGCCTAATCTCTAGCTGTTTCATCTTGAACTTCTAAGTTTTCTTCATTGGGCCACTTCTTGCCTTTAGGTTTTTGCATATACCACCCCCAAACTTGATAATCTTTCCACTCCTTCTTCAGCTTGAGGAACGCGTTTCCTTCTAACTCCAGATCCGTTAAGTGCTCGTCCTATCTGCTTCCACAGCACTCCAGAACAGCATTCAGTGGAAGATATATCCCTTTTTAATGCTTACTTGTCTGTCTTTCCTGTTAAATTATAATCTGTCTGAGTACAGGAACTGTGCTTGCTTTGCTCCCACAAGATACCTGTCACAGCCTTGGCTTGTAGTTGGCACTTAATAAATATTTGTTGAATAAGTGAATGAGGGAATCAGTAAATGAACAGATCTCCTGAGATCTTCAGGTAGATTCTCAGTGATTTCCAGGTTCTGTTTTCTAGGTGAAATTAATTGAGGGCTTCCCCCTGTAAGTGAATGTTATTTTTGGTATGGCGCAACACAGTTTATTATAGGTATTTTTTCCTAAGTTATACTTCCCAGAAGCCACCGTTTTTGTAGGAGCAGTGAGTCACAGAAATGCAATTCTTGGCTGTGCCTTCCGCCACCACCCCGTCCCCCCAGCTAGCCAAACCAAACATTCCATGTTAACCGTGTTTTTGATTGTGTAAAGGATTTCTGTCTGAATTAGATTGTCTATCAAGATATTTTGTAGTCTCCTTCCACTCTGAAAAGTGTAGCTTATTCTTCCTTTCTTACAATGTTTCTTACCTTTTTGCAAATGATTTTGAAAAATAGTTGCCATATAAATAATAATTTATGCAAACATTATAGATGAAACCTACTAAGATAGATTCTTATCCACTCTACCACCGTTTCTTGTCTCTTATTCTATTGATATGTAGTTTTGTAGCTTTAGGAAAAACTAAGGTACTGTGCATTCAATTTAAAGTTTAAGAGAGAGGTATTGAGCCCCCTTCTCAAAGATCTTAGAGTCTTGTGGACTTACAAATAAACGAAGCATTTTGTACTCTATAACACAATAAAGGCATGTCCAGGGCACTAAATGGGGGTTGGGGTCTACAACTCCATGTACATTATATCTCATTGTTAAACATGCTTCTAAGATAGGCATTAGTAGTCCCACTTTACAAATAAAGATTATGAAAATAACAGGACCCTTATGTTTTCAAGGTCACACAACTAGTAAATGGCACAACCAAAATTCAGACCAGGCAGATTTTTAAGCCTATGCCCTTTTTATTTTATTTTTTTAAAGTTAGCCTTTATTTCTTAAGCTGTTGGTGCATACACTGGCATTCATTCTATTGGGTTTTTTTGGTTTGGGGTTTTTTTTTGGCCACACTACGTGGCATGCTGGATCTTAGTTCCCCGACCAGGGGTCGAACCCATGCCCCAGAAGCTCGGAGTCTTAACCACTGGACCACCAGGGAGGTCCCAAGCCTATGCCCTTTTATATACACTGCTCTTCCTGCCAAGTGCAGGAAGAGAAGAAGATTACGGAGTCAGGAATGACCCACAGTTTTCCAGGGAGGTAGACTGAGTGGCAATTGATGGCGCCCATATTCTGGGACCAAGGATGCAGAAGAGGGGCAAGTTTGGAGGAGAACATGATATTTTGAGATACTTGAAGATAAGTGTTTGATGATCTTGAGACTGGGATGCCTCTAGGCAATTATGTCCAGCTACCACAGGCAATGGGAATGAGAGTCTGGAGCACAAGCTATAGTCATGGGCTGGAGATAAAGGCATGAACACCATAGTACCTATGTAGTGGTTGACACTTTGGGTATGTATCAGATCACCCAGAAGGAGTATGTAGATTAAGAGGCTTAAACATCCATCTTTGATTCATTGGCCTCTAGATTCCTCTTATATATATTATATAAAAATGCATATATCAGGGCTTAATTAAAGTTGGACTCATTCATTTAACAAATACTGATGAAGTTACTGAGTATTAATTATGTGTTCAATAGTAGACTAGGCTCTATGGGGAACAGAAAGGAAGAAGATATTATTTCCCCACTCTAGGAGCCTACCATTTGGTTGGCAAGTCAGGGTATATTTATATTACCAACTACTGGAAGTCATAATGCACAATCTACACTATGGACAGTTACCAGCATGTTTTATGTTTGTGCATATGTTTCAAGGAAACCTTGAGTGTCTCATAACAAATCATCCCAAGACATCCAAAAGGTATAATATACACATCATTGATATAAGCTCTTCCTAGTTTGCTACTTCGGTTTCTGTTCTTTGGAAGCTGTTTATCACTTAAATAATAAAAACGTTTCTTTCTTGAGCATATTATGCTTTAAGCCTGTTTACTTTAATGCTGAAAAATGCAGGTAGACCTCAGGTAGACTGGAACTTTGAATTGGAAAGCTGTAGGGAGACCCATGCATGACCTCACTCCATTTCTCATCCCTGCTTCTCTCTGCATATCTGGTTCATTCTTCTCTCTGCAGACTCTCTCTCTCTACTCCTAAAGGTGCCTGATAAAATCTGGCCACCCAGAGTAGAATACGGTTGCTAAGTGTTTTCTGGGTCTTGAGTTCCTATTGGTTTTCCTCTGTGAACACTGTGTGTGTATTATCTTTAATCCTTACAACAACCCTTCAAGACTGAAATTATTCTCTCTGCATTACATATGACGAAACAAGCTGAGAGAGACTGTGGCCTCCCAAGTCATTGTCATCTGTTGGGGGTTCAAAGATAAAAAGATAAGGCCTTTGCCCTCATGGACTTCATAGTCCAGTGATGCAGCAGATATTCATTGTTATAGGTATAAACATAAACTAATCATCCTAGAATTCTGTGAGCGGTGCTATAGTGCGTAAACATAGAATTGTAGTAAGACAAAGAATGATGCCTGGAGAAGCAGGGAGAGCACTGTAGAAAGGACATCTGAACCAAACTTGGAAAGATGTATAGCTCTCCAGGTATAAAAGAAGGGAAATGATGTTCCAGTCAGTAGGAGTCTTAAGTTAGAGAGGCACAAGGGTGTTTATTATCAACAGGAAGAAAGAGCAGTGCTGTCCATGTTTCTCCTTGAACCCGTGGCTCACCTTCTGCGTTGGCAGCCAAGCACAGGTACACTAATGGTGAATGTGGCTATAGATCCTGCTGAAATGGTTCAAAATAATCCGATTTCCAGAGAAGCCAGGGAAGAGAACACTTGAAACCAATATTTGATATAAAAATTTAGTCTCTTGCTCTCTAGTTTTCTCTTCTTCTCCCTATACCTCCACCCCAACCACAATATAAATCAGCACAAAAAACAATGTGGGCCTTGGCAGTAATTGCTGTTAGCTTTGAGTGATGAAAACACACCAGACTTGGGCATTACAAAAGCTGCTTTTGTGGTACATTATACGTTTTTCAGGATTTCCCAAAGTATGTTTGTACTGTCTCTGTCTTACATATCCCATACAGCTTTGCATAGAACTTTTGGGATATCCCACCAAATAATATGACTCTGGATTCAATACAGACTTATTTAGCAAGCTATGAGTTACATAATCTTACTTATGTCTCTTCAGAACTAAGGCTGAAATGTAAGTGCTGTCTATACAGATAGCAGCTTCAGACTGTCTCTAGCTTGTTATAAATGGAGAAAAGTACCAACAATTTTCACTTACGAGATACATTCTCTCATAGCTAAGCTATACCCCCAGAGATGTTTAAATAAAAAGTTTTATCTTAAATTATGAGAAATGCTAATAAGCAAGAAAGATTTGCTACTTAAAATATATTTAAATTTCAGTACAATTATACCTGAACATCTATAAATTCATTCTATTCCTTAAGCTCTGAAGAAGATAGACATGTGTTTCTATGGAATTCTCTTTCAGCTTAGCATTTGTCAGTAGAATAATCGTTATCCATGCCATTGTTATCAGAAATAGCCCTATCTTCTTCTGAACCTCAGCTGAAGGTCTTGCTAGTGTAGGGCATAACAAATATTGCAATACCAAACTACCTCACTTTATCTAATGTAACTAAAAATAAACTAGTCCAGAAGGACTCAGATAAAAGCAAGCACAGATGTATTTAAGTATGTTGCCCCACTAGCCCTCACCACTAATGGAAACAGTATCTAATTATGGCAGATAATTTTTAAAATCTTTTTTGTCCAGGTAATTGTATGTATATGTAATAAAAATTGAAAAAATATAAAATATACATGGTAAGATGAGAGTAAGTCTTTCTTCCTCACCACTCCCCAGCCATGTTGCACCAGCTCTAAAAGCAATTACCATATTCAAACTTTCTCTACCCTTCCAGAGATATTATGCACATATGTGTGTATGTTTGTGTGTGTATACCCACACATTGCTTTAATTTTATACAAATGGTGGCACTTAATACACACTCATTTGCATCTTGTGTTTTTACTTAACACATCTTAGAGTTGTTGCATATTAGTCCATGTAGACCTGCCTCATTCTATGTAATCCTACTTAGTATTCCATTATTTCATTGCACTGTAATTCATTTACCAGATCACTAATGATGGAAATTCATGCTGTTTCTAGTCTTTTGTTAATACAGACAATGTTGCAGTGAATATACTTTGCATATATATAGGAATATTTGTCAGATAAATTTCTGGAAGCAGAATTATTGGGCTAATGATGGGGAGTGTGGGAGAAAAGGTGTTTTTTGAGTAAAAGTTCAGAAGTGATCAGAGGTTTTGTACCTTAGCTTAGCTCTGTATCTGTCTTTCTTGGTTCTTTCTCTCTCCTAGGGATTCATTACCTGAGACTATTCAGACACTACAATACAGCTCATCTCTACTTTCTCACCAGTATTCTGAACTTGTTTGTCTTTTTATCCTACCTACTCCATCAGTCATCAAAGCTGGATCAATCAAAACATCTCCCTTCTTTACTGCTATACCTAGACTGCCAAGTGTTTGGGGAAAACACATGTAATTTTGTTCTATAACAAATTTATATTTTCTTAGATCATTTAGGGACTCTATACTACTCAAAAATCTTTTTACTTACACCTAACAAATTGTCCCTCCATTTCCAACATTGGCCATTCCACTGGCTGATCCATATTCACAAGCTTTTTATCTTACTTATACCATACTCATTCTTGGGAAATGGCTTGGTTCCCTACTTCTTAGAGAAAAACAACTCATTAATATTAGAACCCCCTTAACTTCCCTTTTTACCCTTAAAATTTCTACATGAAATTCTTGGACTATCTCAAAACAAGAGCTCCCCTTTTACTATTTAATGCTAATCCTGCCACATACTCCTTATTCCCACTGCCTCTCTACTGGTTTTTTCACCCCAGTCTGTAAAGAAGTTCTGTAAAATAAAAGTCCTCTCTCTGCTCTTTATTCTCCTCCAGTAATTGCTTCCCATTCCTTCCCAAGTAGCATTCTTAAGAGAGTAAGCCAAAGAATAGATATTTCCAGTTTCATTTCCAATCTGCTTGTCCAGTCGTTAAAGAAAGGGGACTGCCTCTACCACAGCACTGACACTGCTCTTGCCAAGGTCCCCAAAGAACATCAAATTTTGACCATTTTTGAGCCGTCTTGGGCATCCCCCCTGTACTTGAATTTTCTCCAGCATTTGATCCTTGAATCACCCCTAATCCCACCTCTTCCTGCAGAATTTCTCAGCTATTTTAATTGTATGCTTTCTTCTTGTTCTTAACTCATTTTTTCTTGACTGTTTTTTTAAAAGCTATTCTTCTGGTTTCTTTCTGACTTTAGGTCTTCAGGTCCTATGTTTCCTAGGATTAAGTCCTCATCAAGTTTTTCTTCCCTTTATCCTTTCCATGAATGATCTCATTTATTCCCTAGTTTCAGTGATCACCTGTATGCTGATGACTCATAGAGCCTGTCTAAACCTCTCTCCTTGACTCCAGACCATATTTACAACTGGCTAATAGTCTTCTTTACTTGGTTGACTCACAGATACCTGAAATATAACATGTCCCAAATTGAACTCACTTTTCAGTTTCCCACCCCATTTCTCAAGGCTGGCCTTTCTCTCCATCATTCACTCAGTCACCCAGGCCAGGAATCTTTAAATCATCTCCTCTTGCTTTTCCCTCTTTTAGCTACACCTGATCAGTCACTAAATTCTGCTGTTTCTATCTCCTAGGTTCCTATTGAATTCACTCTCTTATTTCCATACCTATGTGATTGCAGGAGTTTTCTCTCTCATTATTTCTTACCTAAACTATTTCAGTAATCTGCTAATTGGCCTCCATCAATTTATGTACTTCTAATTAAGCTCCTTCACACTGCTTGGTAGAGTTATCTTGCTAAATTGCTTATCGTATCATGTTACTCCCTTAACTTAAAATTTTTTTCTAAGTTTTCATTGTCTACAGTACAGTTTGAACTATTTATCGCACTTTACATTTTACTTGCTTCTCCAGCTTCATCACCTCTGACTTTTCAACACATGTCGTATACTTCAGTCTTTAACAACTATTCATAATTGCCTCCATATCCTTTTCCTTTCTATCTCTGGACGGTTGTTCATACTATTTCTTGGCCTTTCTCACTCTGTCTCCTAAGGAATATCTGTTGACCTTTCAAACTCAGATGAAGTGCTCTCTCCACTATGGCTCCATAGATTTTTTTTATAACTGTATATTTTTAAAATTCACTGCTCTATTTCCTCCATTAGACTGCAAGAGTTTCCTGGGGAATGACCATGCTTTATTCATCTATGTATATTATTGTCTTTCACAGTTCCTTGTACCGAGAATCCACTCAAAAAGTATTCATTGAATAATGTCCTTTGTTTGGTCCCCGTTTTCTTTATTTATTCTAGTTTATAGTTTACTGTCCAATTAGTTTTCCTAAAACAATTCTCTGTTTATGTTACTTCTCCCCTCTAAATCTTCCAAGGGACTTTGCTCATGGATAGGTTGATTCCAAACTCCTTGGTATGGTGCTTAAGTTTCCTCAGACCTGTTTCCCCATATTTCTTTCCAACACTGTAAGTGTATTTACATGTACCTTTTACTTTCTTCCCAGAGTGGTCTACTTGGTATTCTTCAAAATGTTCCATGTGAATTGACACTACTCTTTTACTGCTCGGATCATCATCCTGAGGTCAGATGACTTTTCCCCTTTTCTATCTTGTCTGATCTCACTCACCCTTCCCAGTGAAGTTTAAATCTACAGCTCCATAATACTTTCCCTGACCATTCCCTGAATAATAAATCTCTTTCTCCCAACTGTCACAGCACTTGTACTTTATACCATAGTTTGTTGTTTTCAGCATTTATTTTATTGCTTGTATTCCTTGTTATCTTCGTGAAATTTTGACTTTTAGTTGTCTCATCTATGTGACTAATTTATAATGCATTAAGGATAGGGACTATATCTCAACAGTATTGAATAAATGCTTTTATTGTCCTTCACATCATTGATCAGGACTATTGTTATTCTTTCTCATATAAGGTATGACAATGTATTGATTTCCTGACTTGACTTACATGTGATTTTAGTCTTAACCAAGTTTTAAGTGTATTTTTGCTTATCGATTCTCACCATTTCTTAAATATGATATTATTTTCTATTGATTTCTGATCTTCTGCCTGCATGGCTGATGGTCCATCATTTTTGAAAACATGTCCCTTACTCTTTAGCTTCCTGACCCAATTATCTTCCTCTGTATTGAGCCAATGGCTGATATGATGAGGAGGAGGAAAAAGAGAAGGAGGAGGAGTTAACCTGAGTGTTTCAATCATGTTTCAAGGTACAGGGCTTCTTGTTTTCTCTTGTGGACATAGTCATGTGAACATATTCATTAAGTAGAGATAGAGTAAATTTGTTGCTTCTGTATCCCAAAGTATGAAGGAAACGTGTGGTCACCAGATATGATGAAATAGAACTCCAGGGTCTCACTGTTTTTAACTTTTGGACCTATTATCTGTCCCAAGCCACTAGGTCCCTTTTGCATGTTACCCCCACCCGGAGATTGGACAGGGACACTCCCCATTTCTAAGGCCATGTCTTTAGACTCATGGCCATATCTTTTTCAACCTCAGCCACTTGAAAGAACTCCAACTTACAAAAGTGGTAAACTATTTGAGGTGCAAATTGTATTAGTTATTATTTGTCCAGACTTCTCAAACTTGAAGAAAATAGGCAATTTTGTGAAAATACATATTAGCTTCACTTCCCTCCCTTTAGCAGTTCCGGAGCTCCAGGCCCAATTCAAGCTCCTTTCCTACTAGACCTGTGCCTATTCCCAGCTTCTGGTCTCACGTGCTGTACACCAGTGCTGGCTCTACTGTCCACTTTGCAAGATGCAGCCTGTTGTACGAATGAAATTATACATTTGAACCAGATGAGTTTGACTTGGTGATTGGCCCTATGCACAGTCTACAATTTGGGTCAGACTTATGAAAAGTTTGGTGAATTTGGCACCATCTTTGAGGAAGTGTGGGCTGTCTTAATACTCCAGAGAGAAACCTTCAGGATCTCAGACATTCCATCTCTTGCGGGCTTCCAGAAAAGGCCACCCTCTGCTGGCATGGAAGAGAGGGCTCTTTTTCAAACTATTCAAGTCATGTTGTGACTTGAAGTCGAAGTCTAGTACAAAATCGTGAAAAGACAAGAGATAATTTGCACTGATTCTAGAATAAGCAGGTTTACTCTACTGCATAGGGACTCTGGTTTAGATGGTCCAGGAAGAAAACATTTCTACCACTGAAGTAGAATTCTGTGAAAGAGTTTAAAATAAATGTCATTTCTAAAACATGAGAAAAAAATACAGCTAAGTTAGTTTGCTGAGGGGAGACAATGAGCAGATCCCATGTACCAATTAAAAGGGATTTGTAGGTTCCAAGGTGGGATACCTCTTTGATTCATCCTCTTGTCGGCTTCAGTAGAAATGAGGCTTCAATTAGGAGCTTAGTAGTAAAGCCTGAGAATTTTTTCCATCCCAGATTTTTAAAGAATCATAAAGCAGCTTGAAAGAAAGCCTCACTCACTCATCCTGAAATCTCCACTGAAAAATAAATAATTGAAACCATAGCTGGGCATGATTAATGAGGATACATTATTATAATTTATTATACTGTTTTTGGAGGGCTGTTTTTCCTCCATTTTTTCTCATCTGTCTCCTCTGTTACCTCTCCTACTACACTGGAGACTGAGCAAAATGCAGATGTTAAGAACATAAAGATATCAAAGAGTTAGTCTTGGCTAAGTTAGCAGTGACCACATTATAGATCTCAGATTTTTCCTCCTTTCATGTGGCTTTTTTGTAGGTTGGACAATAAATTTACTAGTATGAATTACTACACATTTGATCCAAACGTGCTGCAGTGGATAAAAAGAAGTAACTGTGGATAGGTCTGCGGGAACTTCTAGATCAAATTCGGGTGTACATGGAGGGGCCCTAGAATTTAGGTGAAACTTTTCAAATCTGACAAATACATTGCTTAAGACATTTGAAAATTTCTTAAAACAAATAATAGAAAACCCTCCTTGTGCCTAATTACCACATAGATTTTCATATAGGGAGTCATATAAGGTAATTATAGTTAGTTAATATTGGTTCTATTCACCTAAATAGATCTCTACCTTTTGGTTGAGGTGTTCCCTTTTTTAGTATTAAAGAATCTTCTAACTGCTTACAAAGCCCTGATGTTGAAAAGTGTTTAATTATATATAGATGTTCTAAATCCATCCTAAGCACTAAAACTGTGCGTTTCTTGTTTGAACTGTTAAACCTCTTGTCTAGCAATCATGAACTTCTGTATTTTTTATCTGAAAAGAGTATATTTAGAGCAATGATTCTCAACCTTGACTGTACATTAAAATCACCTGAGGAGCTTTAAAAAATTCTGATGCCCAGGCTGTACTCCAGACCACTTAAATCAGAATTTTAGGACATGGTACCTAGGCATCAGTACTTCTTCTAGATCCCTAGAAAATTCCAATGTGTAGACCACTGATTTAGAAAGGTAGCATGTTTTGATGAAAGAGCAGAGGCTTTGGAGTCAGCTAGTTCCTTGGTTGGTGTTCCATTTCCAGCACTTTATTCATTCATTTGAAAATATTTGAACACCTAATAAAAAAATAAAATTCCTAATACACACTGGTACGTTCAATACATGGGAAGTATTATTATAGTAATAATAATGTCTGCTAATAAAAGTGTCTTATGAATGGCACTATATACATATAGAAAACAAATATATTAAGATTGCATCTGAAGTGCCTTGTTATGCTTCAATTACATTATACATGCTGTATTCATAAGGGTGACAAAGTCAAATAGACATCTCAACCACCTTTTAGTCTCTTAACACTTGGTACTTCCCTTACAGTGATTATTTTAATTCCACTTTGGATTGTATACATATTGTATTTATCAGTGCATGAAAACTATCATATTCATTGGTGCAATGCTAAACTCTAAGCTTCTTGAGAACAGAAAATGTTTTCTTACTCATCCTGGCATCCCCATCTTAGCATGGTGCATCTCTCTCCATGATTCTAACATGCAGCCTGTTTTCTGAAGTCAGGTAGTTTGGTCATATTTGAGAAGCAATTAAAGACAGGGTATTGAAGGAATTATAGACTTTATATCCATAAGGGGTGGGTATGTTTGCACGTGTGTGCGTGTGTGTGTGTTTGGAGAGAAAGATTTTCTGTTAAAGGAAACCGTGCTTAGTTTAGTTCATTCCTTGGCTTATGGTCTCTTGCAGTAGGCATTTTCCTGAGGGTTGTCTGTTAGAAGACTGATCTTGTGGGTGGTCTGCCATACTGAATTTTGGATCTAAGATCTCAGGTCCAAGGCCCTCATCCTCCATAATGCCAGCAGACGGTACACTCCATCAACGCCTAATTTCTTCCTAGTAGTTTGAACCCACAATATTTTTTGGTTTGGTACCAGAATCAACTTCATAAGACGTAGAAGAAAGAATGTCTGGAATTGGGAACCTAAATATGTGACTTTCTTTTGAGAGGTGATTGATCAGAAGAACATTTGTTATCCACAGTGTGTTTATGGAAAACAGCTTTAAGAAGGAAAGGCTTTCTGACCTCACGGCAACCATTGTTGCCCACTGAAACTTCTGCCTTGATTGTTCTTTTAATTAATAACCATTTTGAACAAGAATTTGAGGAGGAAAAGGGTATGGTCATTTTAACTATCAATTGATTGTACTTCTAACCACATTGTTCCAATCTGCACTTGTAGCTAAAGCCTCCACAGAGCTGAATCCATGACACATTCTAAACGAACTTAAGGGAAAACCTGAAATAAGGGTAGAGAATGTTTAGGCAAATGGCCTTTTAAAACAGAGAAAATATTTTTTTTAAAGTGTTGAAATACAAGGGTGTCCATAATTTTGCCTTTCTCCAATGAATTTATAGTCATGTAGAACATGCTGTAAAAATGGCTAATTGAAATTAGGGACTACAAATGGGCTTAAATTATTTTATCCTCCTATTAAGAGGAAATCACTCTTAACAGATATAACATCCTCATTAATCATCACAGCTTCCACAATATTCACAAAAACAAAAGCCATGTAAATCTATTTGGTAGACAGAAGCAGAAAAGTAGTGGTATGTAGCTGACACTTAAGGCCGTTAAGGAAACTTGCTGGTTTCCTATAGAGGTACTGACTAGCTTTCTTCTAATAGATGTTATTTATTTTATTAAAATTCTGCTTACCAGAGTACCGTGACTGGGTATAGAGATTGCACTGAAGATATTTCACCATTGGCAGGAGAGAGAGTGGGTCCTAATCAGTATCAACCTGGAGTATATATGAGCATCTTCCAGTAAAATGAAGTTAATTTTTGAAGTTAAGTTTTTCCATACCACAGATATTAATCAATACTTAGAACTTGAGTGTATTATAAATTCCAAATCATTCTTCAACCAGTGGTTTCTGGTGTATATATTACCTGAGGAAAGAAGAGGCAAGAGCCTATTGAAGGAAGAAGGAAAGCAACTGAAAGCTGTATTATTTCCCATTCCCACTTCAGTACCTCTGTGAAGACCCATCACTTATTCACAGTGGTGATCAGTCAGACATTAATGATGTACAAACATTTTTGCATTCTTATTCCTGTTTTTTCTCCCCCCATCTTAACTTTAGAGTTTGAAATATATACACCTTCTCTGTTCTTGGCTACTTCTAGTTTGCTGTTGTCAATCAAATGTTGGATCATTGATCCATTTACAGTAAAAGTGTAATACATTTTGTAATAAAATTTTGTTGGATTGAAAAGATCCTGTTTCATCCCTGTGTGATGGGGAAACACCTGCATTTTAGAGGATCGTTCTAACCAAGTGATTAAGTTAAGAACACCCAGCTTGATATTGTAATACAAATATCTTTTGGAAACTACAGTTTTTGAAAACAAAACACAGTTAATGCTACAACTAATGAGTCACAAACAAAATGCAAGAAAATAAAGACATTTTCTCAAAAAGATTTGGAAAACTTAATTAGGAGAATATTTTTAATGGACAGTGTTTAAGATTGGCCTTGTGGGCTTCCTCTAGATTTTACAGTGTATATTTTGTAAGCTATTTCCTTTGTTCACTCTCACCTTCCTTCACATTTAGCATTGATTTAGACGATTTGGAATGGAAAGCTTCCCCTTTCTCTAAAAAGATATTTCTAGTTCAGAAATTTCACTGGTATCCCACCTTAATCAATAAGGGATACTATATAGTTCTCAGCATTCCCTGCTAAGAACTTTACTAGCATAATTGATCCTCTTGGCATTAATCTTCTTTTTTCTCTGCTCTGTGATCTGGGTTAGGATGGGGCAGTGCCTGAAAAAGCTGTTGCACCAGTGAGATGGATCCTGATTTCTACTGTAAAATTTCTTTTTTCTGGTAGGGGTTTCAAGCTTAGCTTTTTGCTGTTTGTGTGAAGGCAAAATGTGGCTGACTCAAAAATATTCTAATAGCACATCCTGGGAAGGCCAACCAGCCAAAAACATCATTGGATGTTCATTTTGTTCCCCAGTTTAAGGAAAGAAAAGGAAATCACACCTTATACGTAATGCCATAAATGTGCTTTCTTTGGTCGGTTATGAACAGCATGCGTTGGATTTTAACATGTGGATTTTTGACTTTAGGGGGTGAGATATTTTATAATCATCCAATCATCTGGTTTGCTTCCAGTGTAATCATTATTTAATTAGGGTATAAAAATTTAATGGAGGCAACATGGAAAATATTAATATTAATACATAACGTTTATTGAATATCATCACTGCCCTAGAAATTGAACAAAGCACAAAATTAGAGTACCTGCCAGTTAGCTTAGCATACATTTGCCAATTTGTTAAAGCAATTATTAAAAAAAAAACCTATTAAGTATCTTTATAACCACTGTAGTATGAAACCTAAAAGATCTAGTTAATCCTTTTCACCAAAATTCATCATCAATATTTTAATATTACCTGCTTAGGAATACTACCCCCACTGTCTTAACAAGTGTGCCAAGATGAACTGGAATAACTAAATTTTCCCGTCAAATTAGCAACGGGCTGCTGTGGGAGGACATAGATAAATAACTCTAGCAAAAACTAATTTTATCTCAAGAACAACCTAAAGGAGAAATTGCATCTCATCCCAATACGTTTTTTGTCGTGAGTCACTGTAGGCTACTGTACGTTCCCTAGGCGAAATGGATTGCAAGCATCGGGTTTAGAATTCTGCAGTGATTCACTGGCCATGTATTCACAAAGACGGAAAGCCAATAGCTATTCTTGCAAATACATTCTGTGCTTCCAAAGTATCATCCTATCTTCCTTTTCCCGTTTGCAACTAAATTTATCAAAAATAGAAGGAGGAGGAGGAAGCGGCGGCACAGAAGGCAGTCTACACATGCTACCTGCTTTTCTTCACCACTCACTCTTCTTACTTTCCACTCCTACCACTCAGGAGAAACTGTTCTCTCAAAGATGCCTTGTAACCTCTAATTTCCAAATTGAAAGGCTTTTACTCATTTCTTGTTTAATTTCTCTTTCCAAGGCTTTGTGGCACTATTTTCTCCTGGGGTCCCCTGACATCTTTTTTTAATATCCTTTACTACCTCCTTATCTTTTTTACCCCCTAAATGGTGGTGTTTCCATAAATTCTGTTCTTGACATCTTATGTTCTTTCTCCTCAAAGACTCCCTTAATTCTTGGACTCACTGCGTGAATTTAACTCTGAGGTCTAGTCCACTACCACTGTGACCTTTGCTCCTACTGTTCTCTCCTTCGTCCATCTGCTCCAGCCATGCTGGTCTTTTTGGCATTGTATTTGCCAAGTCGACTCTCCTCTCAGAGGTTTTGCATTGGATGCTCTCTGCGCTTGGACTGCTCTTCCCCAAGTATCTGAAGGGCATATTTCCTCATCTCCTTCAGGTCTCTGGTCAAATGTTACCTTATACGTAAGGCTTTCCCAGGTCACCCCATGTAAAATAGCAATTCCTACTCTCCACAGTCACTTTTCTGCCTCAGGTTTCTCTATGCTCCTTAACAACATCAGATATTTTATATGTTTTTTTATTTGCTTATCATCTGCCTCCCATCCTATAATATGTGCTTCATAAAGGCAGGGATTTTTATCTGTTTTGTTCACAGTATATTCTCAGTGCCTAGAACTGTGCCTGGCATGTAGTAGGTACTCAATAAATATTTGTTGCATGAATGAATGAGTTACCAGAGTTATAAAGGAGTCAAACTGTCCATGACTCCAAAATTCCTAAATCTCACTATCATTCATCTTACCTATGATAGCAGTGGGGCAACTTATTGGATCACCTCTCAGACCATGATATGAGAATTTGTGTAGAAGAGATTTATGAAGGCAGTTCTCTCAGGGGCAACTTCTTTCCCCTCTAGAGATAGTGCTGGAGAAGAAAGAAATAATTAGGCAGGATGTGACTCTGAATGTGACTCCAGTGCATTTGCCTAGAAAGCCCCTCACACGTGAGAAAAATTAGTCATACATCAGCTTCACAAAAATCTTGAGTTAAGCTGAATTAATTACTTTGTCATCAACAATTTGTTTGAATCATATTGATATGGCCAAACACAGCTCATTGAGAAAGTCAGCAATGTGAGGAAGCCAAATAAGATTTTAAAATTCCATGGTCTTGGCAGGTCATTTTACCAATAACCAAATGATACACCATTATAAATTGTAAAGGTTCTTATTTTGATTTTTCAATATATTCATATTGGACCTTTCTAAAGACCAGAATATGGTCCCCCTATTATTTTTTATGTCCATAGGCCCATAAATCTCATTAAATTTAAAAAGATCCCCATAAAAATGTTCTGTGAAAAGTCTTTTTGTTAAGAAAACTAAGTTGTTTTTCACAATGCTGAAAATTTGTCATTGTAAAAATCAGAATTCTCTGAAGTCTGGTTAATTCTAAAGCAAGAAGCTAGAACATTAGCTTGCTTTCAAGAAAGCAGATATCTCAGTGAGTTCAAAGTAAAATGTTTGGGCACAAGAGTATATAGCCATTTCAGAAAAGACTTTATTTTAAGATACTTCCTTTAAGGAACACTTGTCTAGACATGTCTTCCTTGCCTTGTGTGAAATTAATAGCTTGAAAAGAACTCTGTGAATGGTTCCAAATGCAAACTTCGAAATTGTTGAATAACTTAATAAAGATGCATTTCATTCCTGGTTTACCAAATATGGTTTGACAATGCTTCCAACAGTCAAGATGGTTTCTATAATGGAGAATGCCACATTATTTAATAATAATGCCACCTGAAAGGAGAACTCTCTTTAAGACTTAACTGCACAGAATATCTATTTATTATTGAAAAAATAAGTTCATCCAAGTGTCCTCTGAGATCATTAATTGTGTAGAAAAAGGCTTTCTAACACAGAAAAAGCCCTAAGTCAAAGAAGAATCTGAGCCTCTCCTCTATTAGAAAAGAGAACTTTATGTTCACCTGCACAATTGGGTGAAATAACATTGGTCTTATGAAGCGGGTGCACACTTGATGGAGAAAATAGACTCGCTGAGACTCTACACGTAGTATCTGTGTGTCAGATACTTTTGCATATCTTATCTTATTCAGAACTCAAACACAACCTGTCAGATAGGTATAGTTATTTCTATATTACTCGTAAGAAAACTCTGGTTCTAAGAGATTCAGAGATGTGTGACCAAGTTGGAATTTGAACCCAGGTCTTGTGACTCCATGGCCAGTGTTCTTTCCACTAAATCACACTATCCCATGAGTCTGTCCAATCATCTGAGGCAGAAATGGTATTCACAATAAAATATTATTAGGAATGTCACAGATTCCAATACTCCACCCATACGCCTTCAGAAACTTCCCTCGGAAATGTTTACATTTTCTGTGCCTGTTCCAAATCCTATGGCTGTATAACAAATTACCCCACAATTCAGTGGCAGAAATCAACTGTTTATTATGCTCATGGATTCTGTAGATCAAGAGTTCGAACAAGGCATGGCAGGGGCAGAATGTCCTCTACCCATAATGTTTGGGGCATCAGCCAGAAGGCTAAAAGATGGACTCACCAGAAGTATACCTCATTCACATGTCTGTGGTTGTTGCTGACTGTGGGCTTAGATCTTAGTTGAGACTGTGAGACAGACATCTCCATGTGGTCTGGGATTCCTCATTATATGGGACCTGAGTTCTAAGGGCAGGACCAACCCAAGGGAGGGAGTCAGAATCAGGCGAGTGTAACACCTTTTTGAGCCTAGCCTTGTAATTCATGTGGTGTCACTTCTGCTGCATTCTGTTCATTAGAAGTCAGTCATTAGGGCAAGTCCTCATTTATGGGAAGGAGAATTGGGCTCCTTTTTGTGGGAACAGTGTTGGAGAATTTGCGGAGGTGTTTTAAGGTTACTACAGTGCCCCTCCCCTAGCTTTGGAGTGCCTTGCTTGCGAGAGTCTGCCGCTGCAACTCTTCCTTGGAGGACTGCCCTAAGGTTGAGCCACTTTGCTCCCAAGCCAGAGGTGCTGGGGAGGTGACATGGGGAAACGCTTTTTTCACAGAATGGAACATAACTCACATTTTAATCCTGTGGGATTAAAATGAAACTACCCTCCACAGACTTTGCTTAAAATCACGCACCTGCTTGATTTCTTTTCCTTCCTTGTCTTCTAGGAGAACTTCCTTAGTAAATTTTTGTACACAGATCTTCATATCATAGTCCTCTACTGGGAACTCAGCCTATGACAGGGGTGACCTGCACATCTGTAAAATGATTCTGCCTCATAAGAGCAAATTCGGATGGTACCATCTTTGCTGTCCCTAGTATGCCCCCAGCATGTGTACATGTTGGTTTATTCTAAAGGGTTCAGCAAGATGTATTAATTCACAGATTTTGACCATCACAAAATATTTGGAAATACTTTATATTTTAAATGTTTGAATCTCTTTCAATTGTTGAGAGGTTCAAAGTGTACCTTTATTAAGCTTCATTCTCTAGTTAATTTTTAAATTTTTATTATTTATTTATTTATTTTTGCCACGTGGCACGGCTTGCAGGATCTTAGTTCCCCAGGGGTCGAACCCATGCCCCCTACAATGGAAGCAAGTCTTAACCACTGGACCGCCAGCAAAGTCCTTAGTTAATTTCTTAAAGGCATATTCTTTGTAGCAGACCTTCAGGTTTCTCTAAGGAATTAATTGGGCATTTTCCCAGTAATTGTATTTACATAAATTACTTGTGCATCAAAGCAGAGAAAATATATTTACTAGAATTTCCTTTGGAAAAGGCAGTGGATGTGACAATTGGATGACAGGTACTATCACAAAAGGCAGAGGTGCAGTCACACGCAGTGAACAAGTCCTATGGAAGGGACAGCAGGAAGAAGAGAGAGAGCAGTAGTAAGAGGGGAAGTGAGGGAGAGGGAGAGAAAGTGGAGGGGAGAGTGAGGAGAGACAAGAAGGAGAGGAAGGTAGGCAGAGAGTGGATGGAAGGATGTTTTTCACTGTGGTTCTCTCACAGTGATCCCAAAATTCTTCATTAAATCTGCAAATCATAATGTGGTTGATGTGTTTGAGCTTCCTGCAGAAGCAGGAATGGAAAAAAGTTTTGTGTCAAGTTTGTACTAGATGCTAAATCTGACTGACCAGCGTGGATTCTGGAATGAAAACAAAAGATCCACTGGATGTTTGTCAGATAGTCACAGAGGTCATTGGGAGACCACTGGACATTCCAGGTTCTGAATTGGGGAGTTTGACACTCTCTGAAAAGGTCAGGGCAGTCCCAAGTGACATCTGTGTTACATTTGCTTTTTCCCAGTGAAGGGATGAGAGCAAAATGCCTTGTCAGCACCAAAATCTCCACAGAGTGGCCTGGCATTATGGTAAACTTTCTAGTCTGCTTTATGAAGATGGTTCTGTCTGGATGTCTCTCAGGATAGTTGCCTTCAAATGTTTTATTTAGTGGAAACCATAGCAACTCACAATTTCTACTTAAAATGGTACTTATGATGCAATGAATAAGTATTCCCAAGCTAAATTTTCTAGAATCATTTCATTGCTAAATGATAGTGTTGTAATATATAGATTGAGAATATTTCCTCTTTCTTGTGTTTTCAGAAATATCTGGAAGGCAGGTTAAATCATGTTACTTTGCCTATTTTTTAAATGCAATTTAATTTCATTTGCCAGTGATTCCAAAACAAACCCCTGGATCCCATAAACCTTGAGCTACCAATACTTCTAACAACAATGTAGAAGCAGTGTAGAATTAAAAGTTAGATTCAGAGACATTCACTGTTGTGATACCAGGCCTGCCAGTTAGGGTTCTACAGGAAACAAATGACATGCTGGAGAAGGTTGAATTGAGTAAATTTTGGATGAGACTATTTCCTGAGGTGTGAGCAGAGCCAGGGCGACCAGCAAGGTAGGATGAAGCATCGAGGGTCTATTAACAGCAAGAAAGCATTGTCACTACCAGGCCTGAAGAGGCAAGGAGAAAGAACAGTTCTCCTAATAGAGGCCACTGAGAACTGGAACAGTAGAAAAAGGGCCACCTGAGAGGAACTGTGGCCTTAGGGGCACAGAAACTACCAGAAGGGTAGTAAGACAGGGAGAAAACAAGAGGAATGACTATCCCAACCTTTCTTCAATCTCCTGTGGGTGCTGCTCATTGGCAGAACCCAAAGGCAAACCAGAGAATAAGGGGTCCTGGGTGATTATGCCATAGAGGTCAGCTTCCCAGCCCAGGGCAAGGCAGAAAAAAGTTGGGAAATTAGAGGAAGGAGAATGCTGGCAAATAGAAAATAACCAACATCCCAAGTTTAGAATATCATTAGAATTGACAGCGCTGCTTTTTTCCAATGCTATAGGAATCTCTCACTTCTTTTAAACTTAGCTATTTTTAAATCACCTGGGTTTTACCAGGCTGAAATGAACATGAAACCACAGGACAAAATTGGACAGAAGTACTGTATATTGTTAGGGAAGAAAGTTCTAAAATAACTTTTAAAATTATAAGCTCCTAACTGATGTGGAGCCTCAGAAGTGGAATTAACATATAAAGAGAAACTGAATGCAGGAGAAAATAGAAAAGGGAGGAGGCTTTCTCCACCTATAACCTTGGGCCTCACAGATATAGGAGGGACTTCAGAATGTACCATCTATCCCCCTTGTTCTACATAAGAAACAATGTGATCTGACCATGTTACACAACAAAATCTATTGAATTTTATTTATTTTATTTTATTAATTTAATTTTTATTTTATATTGGGATATAGTTGATTTACAATGTTGTGTTAGTTTCAGGTGTACAGCAAAGTGGTACAGTTATACATATACATACATCCATTCTTTTTCAGATTCTTTTCCCATATAGGTTATTATACAATATTGAATAGAGTGTCCTGTGCTATACAGTAGGTCCTTGTTGATTATTTGTTTTATATATAGTAGTGTGTATAAGTTAATCCCAAACCCCTAATTTATCTCCCCCACCCTCACCTTTCCCCTTTGATGACCATAAGTTTGTTTTCTAAGTCTGTGAGTCTGTTTCTGATTTATAAATTAAGTTCATTTGTATAATTTTTTAGATTCCACATATAAGTGATATCATATATTTGTCATTCTCTGACTTACTTCACTTACTATGATAATCTCCATGTCCATCCATATTGATGCAAATGGCATTATTTCATTCTTTTTTATGGCTGATCAATATTCCATTGTATATATGGAATATTCCATTATTCCTCTGTCAATAGACATTTAGGTTGCTTCCATGTCTTGGCTGTTGTAAATAGTGATGCAGTGAACATTGGGGTGCATGTATCTTTTCTAATTGTTTTTCTCTGGATATATGCCCAGGAGTGGGATTGCTGGATCATGTGGTAGTTCTATTTTTAGTTTTTTAAGAAACGTCCTTACTGTTCTCCATAGTAGCTGTATCAATTTACATTCCCACCAACAGGGTATGAGGGTTCCCTTTTCTCCACACCATCTCCAGCATTTATTGTTTGTGGACTTTTTGATGATGGCCATTCTGACTGGTGTGAGGATAACTCATTGTAGCTTTAATTTGTATTTCTCTAATAATTAGCAACA
>NC_083316.1:23966537-24062617 GCF_963455315.2 Globicephala melas | reverse complement strand
GGTGTGTACTTATTGCCATTTTTTTTAAAACTTGTTTTCTGGTTCTTTTTTGTAGTTCTGTTTTTTAATTCTTTTTCTAGTTTCTTCCTTTTGGTTTGATAATTTTAAGTAGTATATTTGTGTTCCTTACTGTCTAGTTTTTGTGTATCTATTGTAGGTTTTTGATTTCTGGTAACCATTGGATTCATATATGTTGATCTATAACTATGTGTTTTAATCAGGTAATCATTTCAGTTCAAAAACATTCTAAAAGATTTACAGTTTTAACTCCCATCCTCCACATTTTGTGTTTTTAATGTCATATCTTCATCTCTTTACTGATTATTGTAGATGATTTTACAGATTTTTGTGTTTTACTTTTGCACTATTTAACTGGCTGATCCTCAGCCTTTACTATATATTTGCCTTTACTAGTGGGATTTTTTCATTTCCTCTATATACTTACTTCTTACTATAGCCTTTTCATTTCCAGTCAGAGAAGACCCTGTAACATTTCTTTTAGGGTAGGTTTAGTATTCATGAACTCTTTTAGCTTTTGCTTGTCTCAGAATTTCTTTATCTCTCCTTCAGTTCTAAATAATAATTTTGCTGGGTGTAGTATCCTAGGTTGCAGGTTTTTTCCTTTAAGCTCTTTGACTATATCAAGCCACTCCATTCTGGCCTGAGAAGTTTCTGCAGAGAAATCAGCTGATAACCTTTGGGGGACTCCCTTGTATATAACAGTTTTTCTCTTGCTGCCTTTAAAATTCTCTCTTTAACTTTTGCCATTTTAATTATGGTATTTCTTGGTGAGGATCTGTTTGGGTTCATCTTGTTTGGGATCCTCTGTGCTTCCCATACCTGGATATGTTTCCTTCTTCACGTTTGGGAAGTTTCCAGCAATAATTTTATCAAATACATCTTCTACCCCCTTTTTTCTCTCTTCTCTGGCTCAGTGCTGCCTTTGTCCCTAACAGCTGAGCTCTCCTCTTGGCCACTGCATCCCTCACCCTAGTGTGGAGCTGTGCTGTGGAGTAGGTGGGGCTGGTGCAGGTGCTTAGCATGGATTGTTGAGAAGGCTGAGGGCAGTCCCAGGCACAGTCAGAGACCTAGATCACTTATGATGCACTGCCTGAGTAAGCACCAGTAATTGTTGCCCTTGCCCTGCTCAGATGCAGCTCCTGGTCTGAGCTGCCTTTGTCCCTCACAGCTGAGCTTTCCCTGCAGCAGTGGCAGCCCTTGCCCCAATGTGAACCTACGTCATGAGCAGCTGGGGCATGAGTGGGCAACTCATCTCAGGCTGGGGTGCACACCAGGGTGGTCTTAGGAGACCAGCCTGCATCCTGTGCAGTTTCAATCCACTCTCTCCACCCTGTTTCAGAAGTAAGCAAGCATGTGTGCACTCTCATGAGCAGAGTCTAGGCTTCCCACAGCTCTCCTGTTAGTCCCACCAATCCTCCAACCAGCCAAGAGGACCTGTTTTCCAGGTGTCAGACCCCAGCCCTGGGGCACCCAGTATGTGACTTCAGCCAATCACTCTCTATGGGAGATCTCCACTTGTGTAACTTCCCTCCTCTTCTGAGTCCCCTCCCAGGTGCACAGGTCCAAATCTGATCAGTTCTCTTCCCTTCCTTACCTAATCCTGTGTGGATCTTTCTTACAGCCTTGGCTGTACAGGAGTCTTTCTGCCAGTCTACAGTTAGTTTTCAGTGAGAATCATTCCACATGTAGATATATTTTTGATGTTTTTGTAGGAGGAGGTGAGTTTTGCATCTTCCTACTCTACCATCTTCATCTCCACAATAATTTCAAATTTTAGTTTGATCACTCTGACCAATACATTAGTGTAAGAAAATTCAGGATCCCAATTAGATAATAATAGCAAATGCCTACATTGCACTTACCATGTTTTAGCCACTTATTCTAACCATATTACATGAATTAACTCATTTTAGTTCTCACAATAAAAATAATTAGAAGAAATTCGGTAATAAAAACTTACCCTCCTTGGCTTCAACTTTTTTCATACCATGACTTTGGCTGTTATCTTTATTTAATTAATTCTGTGTTGGATTTTATGACATAATTTGTAAAGGACTCTAATGACAACAGAGCCTGCAAGTCACTAATCACCTGACCTTAGAGGCTAAGTGTGCTTTGTTTTCCCTGTGTCCCTGTAAAAAGGAAAAAAAGTAAAGTAGCCTCAAAAGGAAATTTTCTTTCTTGTCTGTCTGAAAGATGGATCACTTGTGTAATAGTTTGCTAGAGCTGCCGTAACAAAATATCAGGAACTGGGTGGCTTGAACAACTGAAGTTTATTGTCTCAAAGTTCTGGAGCCTGGAAGTTCAAGATTAAGGTGTCAACAGGGTTAGTAACTTCTAAGGGCCTCTTTCCTTACATTAAAGACAGCCATTGTCTCTCTGTGTCTTTTCACATTATTTTCTCTCTGTACTTGTCTCTCTGTCCAAATTGTTTTCCTTTTCATAAGGATACCACCCATATTTGATTAGGACTTACCCTATCCACCACATTTTAACTTAATTATCTCTGTAAAAACTATCTCCAAATAAGGTCACACTCTGAAGCACTGGGGATTAGGACTCCAGCATTTGTGGGGGGGAGGACACATTTTAAATTACAACAACTTAGCTTAAGATATGAGGAGTACTATTACTTTAACATGAAACATCTGAAATCTCGCATCCTTGTGCCTCCAACTAGCCTGTTTTATCTTCACCATTGATTTGTGTTTCCTCTATCTTTTCTATTCTCTATCCCAAATTCCTTTAATTGATATAAAATCAAGACCCCTGGGCACCAAGTGTCTACACTAATCTATTTGTCAGTCCATCATGAGAAGAAAAATGGTTAAATATCTTCAAAACAGAATACTAAGAAACATTTTTAAAATGAGAATAATTTTCATCCAGGACTAAATAAAACAAGGAAAGTAAGGCAGAACTTAGATCAGGCTATATCTTATACCTTACCATTAAAATTTGATTAGACTAAAGTTGCAAGGTTGTGAAAACAGAGGGATGCATTAATAGGATACTTTAGTACTAATTTTTATGATTCTTTTAAGCAATATTTGGTAGACTTGAAAGCTAATGGAACTTTCTGTCTCTCTCTCTCCCCCACTCCCTCCCATTCTCACTTGAATGGAATAAAACTTTAAATAGTAAATTTATTTGGAAAAATAAATAAATTAGAATAATGAATTTAAGGTTTGGGAGATTTCTTAACTGCAGCTGAATTAATTAGGAAATATCATTACTTTGACTTCATGTAACCATTCACTATCCTTTTTTGCAAGTAGAATATGTGTGTTATCCCTGTTTATTTTAACTGAAATTGACCTCAAACTGTGTTCCATAATGTATTTTTTATGGTTCCTAATCATTTATTAAAAGTATAACACTTTGCCATTATCATACTTGTGATTTTTAAAAAATTTCTATTGCAGTGTAGTTGATTTAAAATGTTGTATTAGTTTTTGCTGTATAGCAGAGTGAATCAGTTGTACATATACATATATCCACTCCTTTTTAGAATCTTTTCCTGTACAGGTCATTCGAGAGTATTAAGATGAGTTCCCTGTGCTATACAGTAAATCCTTATTAGTTATCTATTATATATATATAGTAGTGTGTATATGTCAGTCTCCCAATTTATCCCCCCCCCAACCCCAGTAACCATGAGTTTGTTTTCTGCATCTGTGACTCTATTTCTGTTTGGTAAATAAGTTCATTTGTACCATTTTTTTTACATTCCACAGGTACGTGATATCTTATATTTGTCTTTCTCTGTCTTCACTCAGTGTGACAATTTCTAGGCCCATTCATGTCACTGCAAATGCTATTTCATACTTCTTTTATGGCTGCAATGAACATTGGGGTGCAATGTATCTTTTCGAATTATGGTTTTCTTTGGATATATGCCCAGGAGTGGGATTGCTGGATCATATGGTATCTCTATTTTTAGTTTCTTAAGCAAACACCATACTCTTCTCCATAGTGGCTGTACCAATTTACATTCCCACCAACAGTGGAGGAGGGTTCCCTTTTCTCCACACCCTCCCTAGCATTTATGGTTTGTAGATTTTTTTGATGATGGCCATTCTGACCAGTGTGAGGTGATACCTCATTGTAGTTTTGATTTGTTTTTCTCTAATAATTAGTGATGTTAAGTATCTTTTCATTTGCTTTTTGTCCACCTGTGTGTCTTCTTTGGAGAAATGTCTATTTAGAGTTTCCACCTATTTTTTTGATTGGGTTTTTTTTTAATATATATATATTGAGCTGTATGAGCTGTTTGTTTGTATATCTTGGAGATTAGTCCCTTGTCTGTCACTTCATTTGCAAATATTTTCTCCAGTTCAGTGTCTTTTCATTTTGTTTACGGTTTCCTTTGCTGTGCAAAAGTTTTTTTGTTTTGGTTTTGGGATTTTTGGCTGTGCTGCATAGCATATAGGAATTTAGTTCCCTGACCATGGATCGAACTCGTGCCTCCTGCAGTGGAAGTGCAGTCTTAACCACTGGACCACCAGCGAAGTCCCCGTGCAAAATCTTTTAATTAGGTCCCAGTTGTTTATTTTTGTTTTTATTTTCATTACTCTAAGAAATGGGTCAAAAAAGATCTTGCTGCAATTTATGTCAGAAAGTGTTCTGCCTATGTTTTCCTCTAATAGATTTATAGTATCCAGCCTTACATTTAGCTCTTTAATCCATTTTGAGTTTATTTTTGTGTGTGGTGTTAAGGAGTGTTCTAATTTCATTCTTTTACATGTAGCTGTCCTGTTTTCCCAGCACCACTTATTAAAGAGGCTGTCTTTTCTCCATTGCATATTCTTGCCTCCTTTGTCGTAGATTAGGTGACCATAGGTGCTTGGATATATCTCTGGACTTGCTATCCTGTTCCATTGATCTGTATTTCTCTTTTTGTGCCAGTACCATACTGTTTTGATGACTGTAGCTTTGTGGTATAGTTTGAAGTCAGGGAGCCTGATTCCTCCAGCTCCATTTTTGTTTCTCAAGATTGCTTTATCTATTCGGGGTCTTTTGTGTTTCTGTACAAATTTAAAAATTTTTTGTTCTAATTCTGTGAAAAATGCTATTGGTAATTTGATAGGGATTGAATTGAATCTGTAGATTGCTTTGGGCAGTATAGTCATTTGGACAATATTGATTCTTCCAGTCCAAGAACATGGTATATCTCTCCATCTGTTTGTGTCATCTGTGATTTTTTTCATCAGTATATTTTTTCTTTTTATTGGAGTATAATTGTTTTACAATATTGGGTTAGTTTCTGCTTTAGAACAAAGTGAATCAGCTATATTTATACATATATTCCCCACCCCACCCCTCTAGTTCATCACAGAGCACCGAGCTGAGCTCCCTGTGCTATACAGCAGCTTCCTACTAGCTATCTTTTTTACACGTGGTAGTGTATATATTTCAGTGTTACTCTCTCAGTTCATCCCACCCTCCCCTTCCCTCCCCCTGTGTCTACAAGTCTGTTCTCTACATCTGTATCTCTCAGTATCTTATAGTTTTCTCTGTGCAGGTCTTTTTCCTCCTTAGGTAGGGTTATTCCTAGGTATTTTATTCTTTTTAATGCAATGGTAAGTGGTATTGTTTTCTTAATTTCTTTTGGTGAATTTAAGAAAATTGAAATCATATCAAGCATCTTTTCCAACCACAATGCTATGAGATTAGAAATCAATTACAGGAAACCTTTTCTTCTCAAACTCTTTCAAAAAATTAATTGCAGAGGAAGGAAGACTCCCAAGCTCATTCCATGAGGCCACCATCACCCTGATACCATAACCAGACAAAGATAGAGAGCACAAAAAAAGAAAATTACAGGCCAATATCACTGATGAACATAGACACAAAAATCCTCAACAAAATACTAGCAAACAGAATCCAGCAACACATTAAAGGGATCATACACTATGATCAGGTGGGATTTAGCCCAGGGATGAAATGATTTTTCATTTTCCACAAATCAATGAGTGTGATACATCACATCAATAATTTGAAGAATTAAAAACCACATGATCATCTCAATAGATGCAGAAAAAGCTTTTGACAGAATTCAAAACCCATTTATGATCAAAATTCTCCAGAAAGTGGACATAGAGGGAACCTACCACAGCATAATAAAGCCATAGTCAATAAACCCAGAGCAAACATCAATCTCTGTGGTGAAAAGCTGAAAGCATTTCCTCTAAGATCAGGAACAAGAAGACAAGGATATCCATTCTTGCCAGTATTATCCAACATAGTTTTGGAAGTCCTAGCCACAGCAATCAGAGAAGAAAAAGTAATAAAATGATCCAAATTGGAAAAGTAGTAGTAAAACTGTCACTATTTGCAGATGACATAATACTATCCATAGAAAATCCTGAAGATGCTACCAGAAAATTACTAGAGCTCATTAATGAATTCGGTAAAGTTGCAGAATATAAAAACCATACACAGAAATCTCTTGCATTTCTAACAACAAAAGATCAGAAAGAGAATTTAAGGAAACCAATCACTATTTTAACATATGAATCAATAATTTATTTTATTCTTACTTTATAAAGGAGATTTTGTTTCTTTATAAAGGAGATATAGTTTAGGAATATTATCCAGTGTAGACCTTTTTAATATCTCTATGCCAAACCCCTGATTTAGTATTATTGTTAATAGATCTTACCTTAAAAATTAAAAGTAACAATAACAAGCTGGTTATGGAGTAACAACGCCACACTCCCTTGTATGACTTATCAAGAGGATCCTATGAGAATTAACATAATTCATAAGTATACTGTCAAAAGCTCAGAGATAACAGAAGTAAAACCAATGAATCACTGAAGTAGTAATTAGTAAAAGTTTGTTGTGCACACACCAAAAAGATAGTTTGCGAACCAAGCACACTCAAAGCAAAACATAGAGGCTCATAGGCAATTGTTATAAAGCAGTTTAGTGAGAAGACAGTGACTGCTTATTCTTCATTGATTGGTTATATTAGAATTTAAGTGATAGGGAATTGGTTAGTTGTTACCTCTTATCAAGCTTGAGAAAAAGTTTAAGTATTGCTTATGATTTGCAGAAACAAGAAATGAGTCAGGTCAAGTTAGTAATTAAGCTTTGTTGGTAGGGCTAAATTGGTTTTGTCTTTTTAGGGAATTTTCAAGTTTGGTCTCCTTTTTATTTTAACAATACTTAGCACATAAATTATAAGTCACTATGCATTACATATTTAGTAAAAATAGGAGACTGAAGACAATTTAATTTTGGATAAAACTTTTTTTAGTGACTACAATTTTGCAAAAAGAAAAAATGTACTGTTTAACAATTGTAATTTGATATTTTCCACTTTATGATAAATATATTAGTATAAATCAGATATAATCATGTTGGAAACAAGAAAGTGGTTAAAAATAATATCTCACAAAACAGTGATGTATGTGATTTTTAAAGTCGCTTTATAAAGAAAATACTTCTTGTAAAACTGATTTGTTGTTTACCATACACAAAGGCCAAGGGAAGAGAAGGTAGATTAGTTTATTATTATTCCACATTTTCTACATCTATTTGACAATAGAATGTTTTTCTCTTATAATACATGTAACAAAATTTCACATCACAGACCTTAATTCAGGAAAGGAGAAAATAATTATAAAACATGAGTAGACTAACTGTTCCTGAAATAAAACTAGTAGAAGTGAAATAAGCAACGTGAGAAAAATAGTCTTCTTCTTGCAAGGTTCCTAGAGCTGCCTATTGCCAATTCCTAGCATATAAAATGGAAATAAGGAATCAATATTATAATAAATCTGACTTGTAAAAAATTAATCTTTATGAAAATATTTGAGTAGGTAGGACTACCACTGGATAGGGTCAGGAGGGTGGACCCACTGCCCTAGTGAGGTAAGAAGACCAAGCATTGAGCCACAGAGTGTTATTCTCTGGTCTTGGCACCTAACAGAAATTGCTATACTGAGTTTTGGACTTCCTTGAGACCCTTGACTTTTTTTTCCTTCCTATTCATCCCTTTTAAGGTAGGAATATCTACCCTATACATATCCTCCATTATAATTTGAAAGCAGATAACTTTTTTCTAGGTTGGCAGGTCCATGAGTAGAAAACAATTTTTCCCCACAATGGACCATATCAGAGCTTCACCCATGTCTGATTTAAATTATTTAGAAGATATACAATTTGAGACTTTTGAGTTAATTATATTGAGATGGTATTTTGAACTTAGAGTTGATACTGGAATGGATTAAGACTTGGTGACGATGGAATAGTATGAATATATTTTGTATATAGAAATAATGAAAATTTGGAGGGAACAATGGAAGAACTGCACTGGGTTGAATAATTCTCCCCCAAAATTCACACCATCCTAAATGTGCAAACGTGGCATTATTTGGAATAGGATCTTTGCAGATGTAATCAAGTTATGATGAGGTCATATTTGATAAGAGTGGACCATAAATCCAATGACTAGTGTCTTTCTTTGTAAGATAAAGGAGAAGGATATGTGAATGCAAAGAATAGAATCATACAGAGAAAAGACGGTCATGTGAAGATGGAGGCAAAAATTGTATGAGCCAAGGAATGACAAGGACTGTTTGTTAGAAAACCACCAGAAGCTAAGAAGAGGCAAGGAAGGATTCTTCCTTGGAAACTTCAGAAAGAATATAGTGCTGCTGGCACTCTCATTTCAGATCAGACTTCTAGCCTCCAGAATTATGAGAGGACAAACTTGTGTTGTTTGAAGTCATCTAGTTTGTGGCAAACCGTTATGGCAGCTCTAGGAAACTAATGCACTATTCATCCCTCTGGTTTCAACTGACATTGAATGTCCTCTATGAGCCTTCTCTAATAGTCACAAAGCTAAGTGCCTCTCCATAGTACTTCTCATTTTCCCTTTGCATTGTCATTCATAGCACTGAATATATTATATGAAAGCTCTGTTAATGAGTGTATCTACTACTCTAGTGTGCAAGCTGACAAGTATCTTATCATTCTTTGCAACACTAGCACCTAGGAAATTTCCTGTCACTAGAACAAAGTTAAAAAAAAGAAAAAAAACTACAGAGAATAACTATTTGGTTACAGTACAATCACCATGCAACAATCTGTAAACATATGAAGTGTACACTTCAACAGGCACATTCATATGTCAAAACTCAGCAAAGGGTTACATAATCAAGATACCACACTGGTTGAGTAAAACATTTTATAGTTTTGATGAAACAAATCTTTATAATTTATCAGTGAAAGTAGAATGATTTTTGTCCACTGGTGTCCTACATTGGCAATGATATAAAGTACATATTAAAATAATATGAAATATTAACTTGATCATTAAAATAGAAAAGGCTTGTACTAAATACAATTTATAATACATTTTGACTAGTATTAACGGAGATCACTTTGCAAATGAAATGTGTTTGCTATTTGGCTAACAATTTGCATCTCCGTATTAATTGGTTGTGAAAGATAAATATACAAAATAAAAAGCTCATTAAAGACAGATTCACCCCATTATTTTCTTAATTATTTTTAACTGTTTTATATTCTCTTTGAAGAACTATAACTTTAAATTTGCAAATATTTAAATGCTCATTTTCTTCACAGTTTATAGAAGAGCATCACACAGTGCAGTCACATATAAAATGCTTAAAGAGTGCAAACCCACATTTTAATTATACAGTATCAGCTAAGATAACTCAATAATATCAATAAACTTACAAAACAATTTCAGGAGAAATATAAAACTCTATTAGAGTTTTAAAATCAAACAATAGATTATCAAATGGCAAAAGGAAGATAATTTACTAGACTGAAATTTGATAAAATTTGTAAATTAAATATGTAATTATAAAGCATGATATAATCATTTTCACAAAATAAATCATTTCTCAGCTCCATTCCTTTTGCTTTAGATTGAATTGAGACAATCCATTACTAAAATTTTTTCTATTTTATGAATGTTACCATTTTTGCTTTTACCTCATGACTTACTTCAATTACAATTTAAAATATATATCTAACAGGACTTCTGGTTTCAGTCCTAACACATAAAGAATATTGAAATCAAATCTTTAATACTCACAACAACAACAACAACAACAAAACCCCTGAAAACTAATGTATCTTTTTGGACTCAACATGGACTAGAGCTTACAGGGCAAATCACCACTGCAAAGTCTAGAAACACAGGTGAACCCACGTAGTCACAGCAAAGATCTGCTTATCTGGAGAAAAAAGTTACAGGAGCCATAAAATGGTAGGGCCCCTTTAATCATAATATTGCTGAACTGCTAGAGACTGAGTATGGAACCAGTGTGAGTGAGAAACTCCCAGGTGCTACAGTTTTAAGGGAATCCCAAAATTTTGTGGGCTTTAACCTACAGAAATACACACAAGTTCTCACAATAAAGAGTCAAGAAAAATTTCCTCCTGGTATTAGGAGTGGAAGTGGGAAAAGTAGGTCCTGAGGCCGGTGTAAAAAGTCATTACAAATGTGATGGCTTAAAACAGTAGAAATTTACTCTCTTGCAATTCTGAAGTATTGAAGCTGAAAATCAATTTCACTGACCTAAAATTAACGGTTACCTGGGCCATGCTCCTTCAGGAGACGTGAGAGAAGAATCCATTTCTTCCCTCTTCCAGCTTCTGGTAGCTGCTACATTCCTTAACTGTGACCACATCATTCCAATCTCTGCTTCTGTGGCCACATTGCCTCCTCTTTTATATGCCTCTCTTATAATGACACATATAATTGAATTTAAGACCCATCTGGAAAATCCATGATAATCTTCTTGATGTCAATATATTAACTTAGTCATATCTGCAAAAAGCCCTTTTCCTTATAAGATAACATTTACAGATTCCATGAATTAAGACCTGATATCTTTGGGAGGCCATTATTCCATTACAACACTAAGCATTTTGAAATATGCACAGAATAGTCTCTATAACAATGAGCTAATCCATAAGAAAAGACTTAACTATAGTCTTATCCCACCTGGGGAAGAACATTTATCCCAAACCAGCCCCATTTAGTTTTCCTGTCTCACGTAAATGGGAAGAAGAAAAAACTATTCAAATAAAGAAACACTTTTAAAGGTCACAGCTCAGAGACATAGGCCTTTGGAAACACTGAGATTTAATTATAAGATTATAGAACTTGTTCCTTCCCTCATACCATACCACCACACCAACATTGCTCTAGTATAGTAACAGTGGATTATAGCTGAAACATTCCAAGATGCAGACTCACTGAGGAGGATTAATTAGAGAAGCCCAAAACTAAGATGAAAACAAGGACACAAAATGAAGGCTCTGGAACCTCTAGTTACAGAAAATATTAAGAGGTCCAAATTCTATCTGTATTAACATAAATCCTCACTTTAGTGGCCTCTGTAACTTAGTTCCTATTGCCTGATATATGTCCTACTTTCAATAAAAAATTAAAAGACATTGTAAAATGCCAGAAAAATTAGTCTGCAAGGAGAAACATGCTTAAGGACCAGACTTACACATGATATAAATGTTGAAATTATCAGCTAGATAAAATGACAATGTTCAATGTGTTTAAGGTTCTAATGAAAAAGTAGATCAAATGCAAGAACAGATGAATACTATAAACAGAAACATGAAAACTCTAAAAAAGAATCAAAAATAAATGTTAGAAATAAAAAGCAGTGTATCATACCCATAACTTTGAAGGACTCATCCGTAGGATGGACATGGTTAAAGGAATAATCAGTGAGCTTGGTCAATAGAAACTTCACAAACTGAAATGCAAATAGAAGAAAATTTAAATAAAAGGATGCAATGTCCAAAACAGTGGGACAATTACAAAGGTGGAACATAATCATAATTGTTATACTATAAGGAGAAAAAAGAATATAGAATTATTTGAATTAATGCTGACTGAGAATATTCCAAAAGCAAGGACCATAAGACAGTGAACCTAAAAAAAAAAAAAAGGAGAATCCAAATAATTAAACAACAATAAAGTACATCTAGGATTATCATACTCAAAGTGTAGGAAACCAGATGTAAAGAAAATCTTGAAAGGAATTAGAGAAAACAAATACACTCAAAACAAATACATACATTTAGAGTAACATGGATAAGAAACTCATGGGGCTTGCCCCCAAAACCATACAATCAAGAAGAGAATAAAATGAAATATTCAAAGTACTGAAAAAAACCCTAGAATTCTATAACCAGTAAAATTATCCTACAAAATTGAAGGAGAAATAAAGACTTCATTAGAAAATAACATAAGTAAATAAATTACTGAAGAAACTCATTGCCAGCAGACGTATATGGAAGAAATATTAAAAAAATTCTCCAGGATTGAAAATAATTAGGTCAGAAATTCATATCTACATTAAAAAGAAATAGTGTACAAGGAGAATAAATGAAGAGAAAATGAATTTTTTTTTCTTATTCTTAATTGATCTAAAAGATAATTTTTAATGTAATTATAATAATCATGTATTAGGTGATTATATCATAAAATATGTGAAACAAATGACAGCAATGTAGTAAAGGAGATAAGGGAGAGAATAATCTGCTATATCTGCACTACAAGTGAATTTAAAACATTTTATATATATATATATATATGATTTAAATAAAGCAAGTCTAAATAAAACTCGACACTACAAAGTAGAAATCTCAAAAGAAATTTTTTAAATGTGAACTAAATTAAAATGAAGATAGAACATCAAAATTATGGGATGTAGTAAAAGTGGTGCTAAGAGGAAAAATTTTACCATTAAATACATATATTAGAAAACAAGAAAGAGCTAATCAATAACCTTAGTGATCATCTTAGGAAGCTAGGAAAAGAACAGAAATTTAAGTCTAAATCAAGACGAAGAAAAGAAGTAATAAAAATTAAAGGAGAAATTAATGAAACTGAAAACAGAAAAGAATAAATCAAGGAAACCAAAAGTTGGCTCTTTGAAAAGTTCAGTAAAATTGATAGATAACCTCTAGCCAGGGACAGAGAACAAATTACCTGTATCACAATTAAAATAATGAAATGGGGGCATCACTGCTGATTCCACAGGTATTAAAAGGAAAGACATAGAACGCTATGTACACTGTATGCAAACTTATTTGATAACTTAGATAAAATGTACTTATTCCTTAGAAGATATATATTACTAACATACAGAAAAGGAGGACTAGATAATCTGAACAGGCCAGTAATTATTATATGTAGACAGAATGATTTTAAAGTTGACACTAAAAGGCAAAAGGTTTAGAAGTGTCAACACAATGCTCAAGAAGAACAAATTTGGAGTACTCATGTTCTCCAGTTTCAAGAGTGATTATAAAGCTATAGTAATCAACATGAGTGAATTGACACATAGACCCATGGCAACAGACTCACACAAATACAGTGAACTAATCTTTGTCAAGTAGCAAAGGCAATTCAATGGAGCAGGGATAGTTTTTTCAACAAGTAATTCTAGAATAATTGGATGTCCATAAGCAAAAAAATAAATAAATCTAGGAACAGATTTTACATCATTCACAGAAACTAACTCAAAATGGATCGTAGACCCAAAAGTTAAATGCAAAACTATAAAACTTCCAGAAAAAAATAAAGAGAAAAATCTGAGACATTGACTCTTTTAAATAAGTTCTTAGATGCAACACCAAAATTATAAAACATGGAAGAAAAATTAATAAGTTTAACTTTATTAACTTAAAATCTACTATTTGCAAAGGCACTATTAAGAAGTTGAAAAGACTAGCCATATATTAAGAGAAAATGTTTGCAAAACATATCTGATAGAGAACTTGTACCTATATACAAAGAACTCTTAAAACTCACCAGTAAGAAACCAAAAACTTCAATTCAAATATGTAAAATATGTTAATAGACACCTCTCCAAAAAAGATATTCAATGGTAACTAATCATATGAAATTATACTCAAAATTATTTCTCATTAGGTATTTGCAAAATACAGCAATAATATAACACATGTACCTATTACAAAGATACCTATTACAACTGCTAAAATCCCAAAACTAGCAATACCAGTTGCTGATAAGCATGTGGAGTAGTAAGAACTATTTATTATTCTAATTACATGATATTCTGGAAAAGGTAAAACTATAAAGATAGTAAACAGATCAGTGGCTGCATGGGGTCCCCATGAGTATGTGGGAATAGGTTGAATAGGGGAAATGCAGAAGAATTTTACTGTGGTGAGACTATGTGCATAAGACAGTAATGGTGATTACATGAAACTACAGATTTGTCAATACTCAGAATTTTAGAGCATAAAAATTGAACTTTAATGTATGAAAAAATGTTAAAGTCCTATAAAAGATCAGGGGATTCCAGGATAGAATGCAGAATATTAAAATCAATAACTGTATTAAAAATGCATTAAATAACTTCACTGGAAAGTGTACAAGAGATTAGCAATCTAAGTAACTTTGGAAATGAGTGTAATCCATAAGACTAAAGGTAAATAAAACTGCACATAAGAACTGTATCTATCTATCAACTAGAAATGACTATCAACTGGGGTGTGGGTTAATAATTCTGATACTAAAATACACATATACTAGCATTCAAGAATTAAGTAAATGGGTGGAGAATGGTAGGAATCAGTTTCCTCACTTTGGAAATAGGAACTTACAGATAGAGAAGGATGCTAAAATGATACATGTGGTAATGAATACTGATGTCTCTGACTCTAATCAACTCATGCTTAACTTGATGTGAATACCATTTAGAAATATATATAGATCTCTACATACATAGAATTGTATTGTTTGGCA
The DNA here is from genome assembly GCF_963455315.2 of Globicephala melas. Lineage (NCBI taxonomy): Eukaryota > Metazoa > Chordata > Mammalia > Artiodactyla > Delphinidae > Globicephala > Globicephala melas. The sequence continues at coordinate 24,047,805 of NC_083316.1, read as the reverse complement.
CACAGTTGAGCTGGAGAAAGATCTGAGCTGCCAAATATTGGAGTAATTGATTAAAAACAAAAAGCCAAAATGAAAGTTAAGGCTTTAATCACTTACTGCCATGATAAAAGCAAGAATCTAAACAGGAGAAAGTACAAGCACCCCCATTTCGTTTTCCCCCAATGAATGGTTTGCCAGTCAAGGGTCAGATGGCTCAGCAGAGACATGGAGCAATCCTCTCACTGTGGAGAGATCCTTAAACAAAAAGCTTTTGCAGATTTATGAACCCTGAGGCTGGGGGTAGGGGGAGCTAAGATAGTAGGAAGAAAAGAGAGGGCTACAAGTAGAAAAGTACTGAGTATTGAGTCAGATTCAGGAAACGTGTCTTCAAGGTATATCCCCCTGCTCCTCTGATAAGGAGGTGCCTGAGGAAGACCTTGGCTGAGGACTCCAGGTAAAGAAGCCTAGGGATGAATGCACCAGGCATTCAGCATTGTGTATCTTATCTTGTTCTACTATCATCCCTCTCTCTATGTTCTAGACTAAAAAACCAACAGCCTAAAATTACAGTGAAAAGCAGCAGCATGACAGCATTAAACCTGCAAATAGGATAGAGCTCTTTCAAAGCCTCATTCTCGTCAATCTTTGACCTGCCTGGTAATTCCCTAAAAGATGCACTTAAAAGGCTTGTATTTATTTGACCTAAATCAGAGTTAACCAATTGCAAGATAAATTTTCTTGGTGGGCATTTGTTGAAAACAATCAATGGCAATTGTTTAACATTACCGATGTCTGAGACAGTAACAACTGGGACAAACAATAGACTAACAAAAAGACTTAAATGGAAAAGCTGGGCAAATGAGATGTCCATACAGGGCTTTGAATAGCTTTGACATATTCCTAGAAGGCTATGCACATGTGAATTTCTGAGTGCTTGGCTGAGGGTTGCATGCAAGACATAGTCCATGTGCAGAAATCCTCAGCAAAGAATGGAAGCCTAATTAGTCACAGACATTTAAGGGATTCTCTATAAAATCATTAGCTGCTCAATAAGGTAAACAAGCAGAAATTTAAGTGGCAATGCAATTACATAAATTACAAAATTTACATAATTCAGAAAAGCCACTAAACAAACAGCAAAAAACAACAAATGCTAGAGGGGGAAATATCTGATTTCCAGAATTGCCATATTATATTATTTAACAAATGTATTTTAAAACACAAAATATAAAAAGAAGAAAGCATGGCCCATAAAAGGAAAATAAACAGTCAATAAAAACTGTCCCTCAGGAAGCCAGATGTTGGACTTACTAGACAAAGATAGTGAATCAGTTAAACATGTTCAAAGAACTTACAGAAAACATACCTAAATACTAAAGCAAAGAATTATGTTTATCAAATATAGAATGTCAATAAAGCATTAGAAATCATAAAAAAGAACCAGAGAGAAATTCAAGAAGTTAAAAGCACAATAAATAGCATGTAAAATTCATTAGAAGCCCTCCAGAGTAATTTTTACTTGGCAAAGGAAAGAAACAGCATACTTGATGAGAGCTCAACTGAGATAATCTCAGTTATCTCAGTTAATAAATAACAGATTATGTTACTCAGATAGTCTCAATTATTTTAGTCTAAAAAATGGAAAGAAAAAAGCATTAAGAAAAAAATAAGAGTCTCTGAGATCTGTGGTGAACTATGACATGCACCAACATAGACTTATTGTGATGAACAGAATGAAAGGAGAGAGAAAAGTGCATAGAAAGAATATTTGAAGAAATAATGGATCAAAAGTTCACAAGTTTGAGGAAAAACAACAGAAACAATAAAAGCCAGCAGGCAGTGGGATGACATAGTCAATGTAATGGAAAAAAAGTTTGTAATTCAATAATTTTATATCCAGAACACCTATCCATCAGAGGAGAGATTTAGGGATTCTCAGATAAACAAAAACTGAGAATTTCATTGCTAGCAGACTTGCTAGCATTGATAATTATCAATTGATAATTGATAATTGATCATAATGATAATATTAGGAATCCTTCACACTGAAATAAATGACACTAGACAATTCATAGAATCCACTGGAAGACAAAGTTACCAATAAAGGTAACTACATACATAGATTTTGCAGCTCTTTTTTCTCCTATATGAATTAAATGACAGCTACATAAAAGCAATATTTATAAATCTTTGTTGATTGCATTGTAGTGTATAAAGATGTAATTTGTATGGCAATAGCCACACAAATAAGAAAGAAACAATGAATATAAAGGAAAAACATTTTGTATACTATGGAAAATGTTAGTATTAATTGAAGAAGACTGTTATAATTTAAGATGTAAATTTTAAGAGCTAGGACAACCATTGAGAAAATATCTGAAAAAACATAGTGAATTAAATAACAGGTGAGTGAAAATGGTAAACTAGAAAAACACCTGTGTGATACAAGAGAAAGCAGTAATTGAAGGACAGAGGGACAAATGGGACATAAAACAGGTAGAAAGCAAATAACAAAATAGAGGACATAAATCCTACCTCATTAGTAATTATGTTAAATTTTAATGGATTAAACTTTAGAATCAAACAGAAAAGACCTGCAGGATGAATAAAAATACAAAATCTAACAATATGTTGCTTTCAGGAGACACATTTTAGACTCAGAGACACAAACAGAATGAAAATAAAATGATAGAAAAAATATTTCATGCAACAGTAATCAAAAAAACCTGGAGTGACTAATATCAGAAAAAAATAGACTTTAGCACAGAAATTGTAACTAGGGACAAATGGGGTCCCGAGATACATGGGGTTTTAATGTTAATGGGGTCATTTCATTAAATTATGTAAGACTTGTAAACATATATGCACCTAATAATAGATTTCCGTAGTACATAAACCAGAAATATAAACTTAAGGGAAATAATTTAACAGTCACATCTGAACATATAATTCCTCACTTTTGATAATGGATTAATTGTATACAAAAAGGATCAATAAAGGTTTGGAAGACTTGAACTACACTACAGACCAAATAGACATAAACATATCCACAGAACACTCTAGCAACATCAGGAGAATGCACATTCATCTCAAGTGCACACAGAATATTCTCTTAGATTATATGTCAGGTCATAAAATGTCTCAATAAATTTAAAATAAATTAAAATCATATATGTTCTTATAATAATAGAAGAAATTATGAGAACCTGAATAATGTTTTCCAAAATAACTACTGGGTAAAATAAGAAATCACAAGTGAAATTATAAAATAATTTGAGAGGAATGGAAAGGAAAATACAGCACATCAAAACTTATTGGATGCTAATAAAGCATTGTTTATGAGAAATTTATTGTTATAAATGTTATTTTTAAAATTCTTTCTTAAATCAATAACCTAATGTTCTCAGTTAAGAACTAGAAAAATAAGGGTAAACTAATCCCAAAGCAAACAGAAGAAAGGATATAAAACAAGAGCAGAGATAACAGAATAGGTGTTATATAAATAAAAGATGAATTCAACAGAACTAAATGTTAGTTCTTTGAGAAGATCAGCTAAACTGACAAATATTTAGATGAACTAACCAAGATAAAAAGGGTGAAGACTCAAATTTCATAATCAGACATGAAAGAGGGGATACTACTACTGACATTATAGAAATAAAAGGGATTATATGGGAACACTATGAATAATTGTATTCCAAAAATAATAGAAAATCTAAATGAAATGGGGAAATTTCTAGATGAACACAAACAACAAAAACTAACTCAACAAGAAAAAGACAATCTGAATATGCCTGTAAGTAATGAGATTGAATGAGTAATCAAAAAATATTCTACAAAGAAAACCCTTAGACAAGAAGATTACTGCAAAACTATACAAAATATTTAAGATGAATTAATGTTGATACTTAATCTTTTCCAAAAAACAGAAGAGGAAGAAACATTTCTTATCTCATTCTATGGGTGCCCTATTCCCCTGATAACAAAACCAAAGATATGACAAGAACAGAAAGTTATAAAACAGTATCTCTATTATATAGATGTAACAATCCTCAATAAAATGTACAAGCCAAATCCAGAACAATATTAAAAGGATTATACACTATGACCAAGTGGGATTTGTCCAAGAAATACAAGATTGTTTCAACACATGAAAATATATAAATTTAAAATACCATGAAAATAGAACAAAAGACATGAAAATGGTCTTAATAAGCAATGAACAAATTTTGACAAACTCACAGCAAACTTGATAATTAACAGTAAAAAACCAAAAGTTTTCTTCCTAAAATCAGGAACGGGACAAGAATGTCCTCTCTTGCTACTTCAATTCAAAATTATTCTGTAGGTTCCAACCAAAAAAATGAAAGAGGAGAAAATAAGGAAATAAAGAAAGCACATTTCTAAAAAACACATTGCTAAAATCACACTTAATAGGATTGGATTTGTTTCCCCTAAGGTCAAGAACAAGACAACAATGTCTGCTCTCAGTGCATCTATTTTATTAAATCTTGTAATATAGGTTCTCCCATTAAAAAGAATAGGAATAAAAGGCAACTAAATTGAAAAGAAAGAACTAAAACTATCTCTATTCACAGATAACATGATATTGTGTATGGGAAATCATAAGGATCCTCAAAAAATAATTAGACCTAATAAATAAATTTATCAAAACTTCAGAATACAAGATTAATAAAAAAATAAATTGCATTTATATACACTGTCAAAAACTGTCAGAAAATAAAACCAAGTTAACATTTTCATCTATAATAGCATCAAAAAATAAAATATTTAGAAGTAAATTGAATAAAAGTAGTACATGATTTTCATGTAGAAAACTACAGAACACTGTTAAAAGACATTGAAAACTAAAATGAATGTAAGGGCATACTGTGTTCATGGATTGGAAGACTTAGCATTTTTAAGATATCTAATCCCTTAATTAATCTACAGAGTTAACACAGACTGTATCAAAACTCCGGGTGATTTTTTGCAGAAATTTCTAATCTGTTACTAAAATTCATATAGAATTGCAGAATACACAGAATAGTCAGAACAAACTTGAAAAACAAATTAAAAAGCCAAACAAAAATATTTAGAAGTCTCACTTCCTGATTTTAAAACCTAAGACAAAGCCACAGAAATCAAGGCTTCATGGATTAGCGTAAGGATAGATATACAACAATTAAATTAAATGTAGAGTGTAAAAATAGTCATTCATTTATGTTTAATTAATTTTTCCTAGGGTATCAAGACAATTCAGTAGGGAAATAATATTTTTTAATAAATGGTTCTGAGAAACTGGATATACATATTGTATATATGCAAATGATGTTGAATCCTTACCTTACACAATATACAAAATAAACCTCTAGATGAATCAAATTATAAGAACTAAAATTATAAAAATCCTTAGAAAATATACAACTGAATCTTTCTGTTGTTGGATAACATGATGGTTTCTTTTATGCAACATCAAAACACAATCAACAAAAGAAAAATTAATAAATTTAGCTGCATCAAAAAATTTTCTTTCTAATATCTGCAAATCAATCCATCTGATACACCACATTAACAAGTTGAAGATTAAAAGCTATATGATCATCTCAATAGATACAGAAAAAGCTTTTGATAAAACTCAACATCCATTTATGATAAAAACTCTCTAGAAAGTGGGCATAGAGGGAACATATTTCAACATAATAAAGCCCATATATTCAAGCCCACAGTCGTACCCAAAGGTGAAAATCTGAAAGCATTTCCTCTGAGATCAGGAACAAGACAAGGATGCCCACTCTCACCACTTTTTTTCAACATACTATTAGAAGTCCTAGCCATAGCAATCAGACAAGAAAAAGAAACAAAATGAATCCAAATTGGAAAGGTAGAAGTATCGCAAAACTATTACTGTTTGCAGCTGTCATGATACTATACAGAGAAAACCCTAAAGATGCCACCAAAAAACTAGCAGATCTCATCACTGAATTTGGTAAAGTTGCAGGATACAAAATTAATACACAGAAATCTATTTTCCTTTTATATACACTAACAATGAACTATCAGAAAGAGAAATTAAGGAAACAATCCCATTACAATAACATCAAAAACAATAAAATACCTAGGAATAACCTACCTAAGGAGGTAAAACACCTGTATTTGGAAACTATAAGACACTGGTGAAAGTAATTGAAGATGACACAAACAGATGGAAAGATATACTGTGTTCATGGATTGGAAGAATTAATACTGTTAAAATGTCCATACCACCCAAGGCAATCTACAGATTCAATGCAGTTCCTATCAAAATACCAGGGGTATTTTTCACAGAAATAGAAAAAATAATTTAAAATTTTGTATGGACACACAAGAGACTCCAAATGGTCAAAACAATCTTGAGAAAGAAGAACAGAACTAGAGGAATCATGCTCCCTAACTTAGACTATACTACAAAGCTACAGAAATCAAAACAGTATGGTACTGGCACCAAAACAGACACATAGAACAATGAAACAGAATTGAGACCCAGAAATAAATGCACAAACTTATGGTCAGTTAACTACAACAGAGGAGGCAAGAATATACTATGTAGAAGACAGGCTCTTCAATAACTGGTGTTAGGAAAACTGGACAGCAACATGTAAAAGAATGAAATTACAACATTCCTAACACTGTATATAATAATAACTCAAAATGGATGAAAGATCTAAATGTAAGGCTGGAAAGGGACTAGAAGGGAACATAGGCAGAACCTTCTTTGACATAATCAATTTTTTAAAAATCTGTCTCTTAAAGCAAAGTAAATAAAGCAAAAATAAATGTACAAGCTTTTGCACAGCAAAGGAAACCATGAACAAAACAAAAAGACAACCTAAGGAATGGGAGAAAATATTTGCAAATATGACTGATAAGGGATTAATATCCAAATATATAAACCACTCACACAACTCATCAAAAAAACAAACAACTTGATTTAAAAATGGGCAGAAGCCCTGAATAAACATTTTTTCAAAGAAGATATACAGATGGCCAACAGGTACATGAAAAGATGCTCAACATCATTAGACATCAGAGGAATGCAAATCAAAACCACAATAAGATATCACCTCACACCTGACAGAATAGCTGTCATCAAAAAGACTACAAATAACAAATGTCGGTGAGGATGTGGAGAAAAAGGAATCCTCATACACTGTCGGTGGGAATGTAAACTGGTGCAGCCACTATGGGAAACAGAATAGAGGTTTCTCAAACAACTGAGAAAAGAACTACCATATGACCCAGTAATTCCACTCCTGGGTATATATCCCCCCAAAATGACAACACTAATTCAAAAGAATACATGCAATCCAGTGTTCATTGCAGCATTATTTACAGTAGCCAAGATACGAAAGTGACCTAAGTGTGCATCAACAGATGAATGGATAATGAAAATGTGGTATTATGTGTGTGTGTGTGTGTGTGTGTGTGTGTATATATATACACACACACACACACACACACACATACATACATACCATGGGCTACTACTCAGACATAAAAAATAATAAAATTTTGCCATTTGGAACAACATAGATGGACTTGGAAGGTATTATGCTAAACAAAATAAGTCAAAGACAAAAACTGTATAATATCACTTATATGTGAAATCTAAAAAATAAAACTAGTGAATATAACAAAAAGGAAACAGACCCACAGATATAGAGAACAAACTAGTGGTTACCAGTAGGTAGTAGGAAGCGGGAAGAGCATGATGGGAGAAGGGTGTTAAGAGGTACAAACTACTATGTATAAAATAAATAAGCTACAAGGATATATAGTACAACACAGGGAATATAGCCAATATTTTATAATAACTAAAAATGGAATATAACCATTAAAATTGTGAATTACTATGTTGTACACCTGAAAGTTACAATATTGTACATCAACTATAATTCAATTAAAAAATTAAAAATAGGGCTTCCCTGGTGGCACAGTGGTTGAGAGTCCGCCTGCCGATGCAGGGGACACGGGTTCATGCCCTGGTCCGGGAAGATCCCACATGCCGCGGAGTGGCTGGGCCTGTGAGCCATGGCCGCTGAGCCTGCGTGTCTGGAGCCAGATCCCACATGCCGTGGAGTGGCTGGGCCTGTGAGCCATGGCCGCTGAGCCTGCACGTCCGGAGCCTGTGCTCTGCAACAGCAGAGGCCACAACAGTGAGAGGCCCATGTACTGCAAAAAAAAAAAAATTAATTAAAAATAAATTTTTAAAGTGTGCTTCAAAGACACAATCAAGGTTGTGAAAACATAATCCACAGAAGATATTTGAAAATTACATGTCTGATAAGAGGCCAGTGTTCAAACTATATAAAGAAATATTACAAATCAACAAAAAGACAACTCAGTTGAAAATGGGCAAAAAATTTGAAGAGACATTCTTCCAAGGAAAATTTATAAATGATCAATAATCACCTGAAAGAAAGCTCAACATCTTTAGTCATTAGCAAAATAAAAACTAAAATGTGGGTGTGACATCACAAACAATGGCAGATTAGGAAGTTCCAGGAGTCGGTCTTAACACCAAAACAGCAATTAAATTGTAAAAATTATAAGAATCAACTATTTTGGAACTCCAGAACCTGATCAGACACTTAGAACAACCAGGGGAGTGCTTGATGAAGGGAGAGTCTGCATAACTCTGGTAAGAGAGAAGAGTGTGCAAACCTGCTACCATTCACCATTTCTCAGGTTTACTCTGGCCATAAGGATGGTGGCCTACATTCTTAGAATGGCTGGTGTCAGAATGGAGAGTAAAAAGACAACCTACAGACTGGGAGAAAATATTTGCAAATGATTTGGCCAACAAGAGCTTAATTCCCAAAATATACTAATATACAAACAGCTCACACAGCTCAGTATCAAAAAAAAAAAAAAATCCAATCAAAAATGGGCGCAAGACAAAATTTCTCCAAAGAAGACATACAGATGGCCAACAGGCACATGAAAATATGCTCAACATCACTAATTATTAGAGAAATTCACCCAATCAAAAATGGGCAGAAGATCTAAATAGACATTTCTCCAAAGATGACATACAGATGGCCAAAAAGCACATGAAAAGATCATGTCAGCATCACTAATTAAGAGAGAAATGCAAATCAAAACTACAATGAGGTATCACCTCACACCGGTCAGAATGGCCATCATCAAAAAGTCTGCAAACAATAAATGCTGGAAAAGGTGTGGAGAAAAGAGAACCCTCCTACACTGTTGGTGGGAATGTAAATTGTTACAACCACTATGGAGAACAGTATGGAGGTTCCTTAAGAAACTAAAAATAGAGCTACCATATGATCCAGCAATCCCACTCCTGGGCATATATCTGCAGAAAAAGCATTATTCAAAAAGACACATGCACCCCAATGTTCATTGCAGCACTATTTACAATAGCCAAGACATGGAAACAATTAAATGCCCATTGACAGATAAATGGATAAAAAAGATGTGGTACATAGTACAATGGAATATTACTCAGCCATAAAAAGGAACAGAACAATGCCATTTGCAGCAACATGAATAGACCTAGAGATTATCATACTAGGTGACATAAGTAAGACAAAGGAAGACAACTATCATATATTACTCATATGTGGAATCTAATTTTAGAAAATGATATTAATGAACTTATTTACAAAACAGAAACAGGCACACTGATTTCAAAAACAGACTTATGGTTACCAAAGGGGAAATGCAGTAGGGAGGAATAAATAAGGAGCTTGGGATTAAAATACATACAGTACTATATATAAAATAGATAACCAACAAGGACCTACTTTATAGAACAGGGAACCCTACTCAATATTCTGTAATAACCTATATGGGTAAAGAATCTGAAAAAGAATGAATATATGTATAACTGAATCACTTTGCTGTACACGTGCAACTAACACAACATTGTAAATCAACTATGCTTCAATTTATAGAAAGAAAAGAATGGAGAGTAAAAACCTTGTCCTCCAAAATTGGGGTTGTGTGTTTTGGTGAATTTTCAATGCATCAGTGTAGGCTCATGCTTTTCTTTTGGCCTCCTCTGCTGGCAGCAGCTTCCCTGGCACTATCTACTGTAAGATTCAAAGAAACAAACACACTTTTAATTAAATTATTTGTACATTTACTTATGGCTCCAGACATTTAAGGACATCCCTTGTAGGTAACAGCCTGACTGAAGAGATAATGGAACAGAAACATCAGTGATCCTTCACAACAATATATACAGACTAGGCAAAATTAGTTTGGAAAGTCACTATACAAATGGATGACTGCATCCCTCAACAAGTGAAAAAAAAGCAGTCCCTGATGAGGGGGTGAATCTGATTTCCAGAGTTACCACATTAATGATACTCAAAACATCCAGTTATCATTTAAAAATCACAAAGTGTACAAAGAAATAGGAAAATATGAATCACTCACAGGAAAAGACACAAACCATCCCTTAGGAAGCTCTGACATTGCCATTACTAGCCAAATAGCCTATATCAACTATCTTAAATATGCTCAGTGTGCTAGGAAAAAAAAAATGGGAAAAGAAAGAAACTTAGGGAACAGATGTATGTACAGATAGAGAATGTTAACAAAGAGAAATTGTAAAAAGAGCAAAATAGAATTTCTGGGCCTTAAAGTATAGAATTCTGGAACTGAAAGTAAAATAATTAAAATTAAAAGTTCACTAGAGGGATTCAACAGCAGATTTGAGCAGGCAGAATAAAGAATCAGGAAAATTGAAGATAATAAGACACTCCAAAGAGCAGGCAAAGAAATTAAGAAAAAATGAACAGAACCAAGGGACCTGTTGGGTACCACACAGTGCACCAATATATGGATCACTGGAGTTCCAGAAGGAGAAGAGAAACAGTGGCAGAAAAAAATTTGATGAAATAGTGGAAGGAGACATTCCAACTTGGATGAAATCTATGAATACACACATCCAAGAAGCTCAATGAACTCCATACATGAAAAACTCAAAGAGTCTGATACATAGACATGTTATCGTCAAATCACCATAAGACAAAACAAGGAGAATTTTTAAAGAGAAAAGTGAATCATACATCCAGGGGCCATCAGTATGATTAAAAGTTGATTTATCACCAGGAATCACGGAGACCAGAAGAAATGGGATGACATAAAGTGTTTTAAGTTTAAAACAAAAACAAACAAAAGACAAACAAGTACTCTGTATCTGGAAAACCATCCTTCAAGAATGAGAGAAAAATTAAAACATTCTCAGATAATCAAAAGCTAAGAAATTTTATTATTAGTAGACCTCTCATATATTAAATGCTAGAGGCAGCCCTTCACACAGAAATGGAATGATACTAGCCAGTAATCTGAAGCCATATTAAGAAATAAAGGACTTCAATAAAGGTTACTGTACAGTAAGTCCCCTACGTACGAACCTTCAAGTTGTGAACTTTCAAAGATGCGAATGTGCATTCAGATGTCCAATCACGTAAGTTAGTTCACATGTCTGGAGTACGTTGTCACATGCGTGCATCCTCTACAAGTGGTTGTGCTTTTGTGTACTTTACTTTTGTGTGAAAAGTATTATAAACCTATCATGGTTCAGTACTATATAGCTGATTGTGTTAGTTGAGTACCTAGGCTAAATTTGTTGGACTTAACGAACAAATTGGACTTACGAATGTGCTCTCAGAATGGAACTCATGTAGCAGACTTACTGTATATGTAAATATGAATGTTAGTATTATTTTACATTTAGTTTATAACTCCTCTTTATTTCCTGTATGACTGAAAGGCAAATACATAAAATAATAATTATAAATCTAGATTAATATTCACACATATATAGCATTAATCTGTGAGAATAACAATATAAAGGAGGTAAGAAGGAGATGTATAGGAACAAAATGTTTGTATACTATTGAAATTTAGTTGGTAGCATTCAAACTGTGTTGTTAACACACACACACACACACATAAAAGGAAAGTAGAGGGGGATCAAAATTTTACACAACAAAAAATTAACTAATTACAAAAAGACAGTGATGGAGACTTTGAGGAACAAAAAAATATACAACATACAATAATCAAATAGCTAAGGCAGAAAGAAGTCCTTAACAGTAATTACTTTAAAAGTAAATGTAATAAATTTTTCAATTAAAAGGAAGAGATTTAGGAATGGATTAAAAAATAAGATCCCTCTATATACTGTCTATAAGAAACTCTGTTTTAGATATGAAAACAGACAGAAGTTGTAAGACTAGCAACCTATTATGAATTTGTCAAGTTAACCTTTATTAAGGGGAGGAGAAGGTGCCAGATGGTGCATCACCATTCAACAAAAGACCACAAGAGGAACTGAAATAGAGAAGTTTATTACTCACAAGTCCTGGAGGGAGTATCTGGTATAATCTGAGGGACCTGAAGGGGAGATCAAGACAGAGTACAGAAAGAGAGAGGCAGGACCTGGAGCACATGCGTTTATTAGAGTACATGGATAGAGTGCTTTGGGGTTCCTGGGCTAGGGCTGGATTGGTCAATTCCAACTAAAAGAGCAGGGTTTTGGTAAGTTATATGGAGGTCTTACCTAGGGGAGCATAAACAAATGGCAGTGGAAGGCAGAAGAGACTTTAATCACAAGGGCTGCTGGGAAATCATATAAGGAACTTACATTTGCTTGTGACTCTGCAGGCTGCTGTTTAGGGCATGTGCTTGAATGAGGGGGCTAGTGTCAGTTTAAAGTCACTGCAGGTTTCTTGGCCAAACAAAATGGACACCAAAGCAGTAATACCATGGAGTAGTTTAACTAAACTCTTGACACAATCCTATTAAAAAAGGGACAAAGCCCTTGGGTTAAACATTATCCAAAGAAGATATACAAATGGCCAATAAGCACATAAAAGATATTCAACACCATTAGTTATTAGGGAAATGCAAATGTAAACCACAATGAGATAGCACTTCAGACTGACTAGGATAGCTATAATTTTTTTAATGCAAATTAAAAAGTTTTGACAAGGATGTAGAAACATTGGAACCCTCATTTATTGCTTGTGGGAATATAAAATGTTACAGCTGTTTAGAAAATCAATTTGAAAATTCCTCAAAATGTTTATCATAAAGTTACTTAATGGTCCAGCAATTCCCAGAAAGTCCACCAAAAAACACTGAACACATAGGTCCACACGAAAACTTGTGTACAAATATTTATAGCAGTACTTTTCATAATAGCCAAAAGGTAGAAACAATCCAAATATCTGTCAATTCATGAATCTATAAATAAAATATGGTATATCCCTATAATAATGTTATTCAGTCATAAAAATATAGGAATTATTGATAGATGCTACAGCAACAATGAATCTTGAAAATATCATGTTAAGTGAAAGAAGCTAGACACGAAAGGCCAGACATTGCAGGATTCTGTTTATATAAAATGTCCAGAATAAGCAAATCTATAGGGATAGAAAGTAAATTATCAGTTGCCAGGCAGAAGAGGGGTATATGGAATAGGTGCTAATGGGTACCTCATTCCTTCTGGGGTGTTAAAAATGGAGAATTAGATAGTGGTGATGGTTACACAACTTTGTGAAGGTACTAAAAACCATTAAATTTTACCCTTTAAAAAGGTAAATTTTATGCTATGGGAATTACATCTCACCTTATACATATGTAAATAAAGTATGTATGAAACAATCTGTATATATTTTCATATATATACACATATATATGAAACAAAACCAAAACTAATAATTGATATGTTTACCCCTCCATAAAGTTGAGAGAGAGGTTGCATATCCAGAATGGCCACTAATGCTTAATCCTACATCATGAAGATGGTCCTAGCCATGAGAATCTTTGTGTTCTGTATTCTGTGTTAACTAAATAGGTATGAGAATGATTGCCATTCTGAGATGTCAAGATGTGAGGTATGATTGGCTTTATATCCTTACAAAGCTGATGTACATGCTTTGGAGCTGGTGATGTTCTTAAGTGAGGGAAGATATAAAAGATCAATTTCCTTGTTCAAAAATACACAAGTACCCATTAATCATATTTCTCTGAGATTAAAATGGATTAGAGGAGAATATTTTTCTTTTAATCCTAAAAACAAATATTCCCCGAGTCCACTAGAGGAAAATTAATTTTACTGCATCTCCTTAAACATTTTCTTAAAAAAAATTTTAAGTATTGCACCTACACAAATACAATGTTTTGATTTCATTCCAGAGATACAATTTATAAAGCTTATAACCTAATAAATATATAAGCATGCATTTAACAAGTTAATTTTAGAGAGACATAGTGTCAATAACCATGTCCTTATGTGATTTCTAAAAAATAATTCAGTCTGAATTTCTTTACACTGCTTAGATTTCCCATGTTAGAAAATCTGTTTTAAAAATAGCACTTAGTGTTCTAATTCTCCTAATTTAGTGTCTGGAAGCTGCCCACTTGCAACTATGTAAATACCAAATTATTCCATCTTATTATCAATTGCTTCATTAGTTTTCTGCAGGTTAAATGCATTTTAGATCATACTTTCAAGTTTCATATTATATCAGCAATTTTCTAGCTCGTATTTAATATAAGCAATTTAATCAAAATGTTGCAAGTGTAATCAGAGTACAGTGATGGACATTTTTTTATTATTAAATATCTTGCACCTCCCACAGCTTATAGTACATAAAGTGTTCATTAGTTCCTAAACAGTACCTCTGTGTTTTCACATTAATGCAGCTAATATTTGGATGTGATGGCAGGGGAAATAAAACAAGACCTCATAATTGCCATCACATTTCTAGACTCTTCACTATTCACATCTTATTCTGAATATTTATTCATTTCAATAACAGCACCATTTCTCTCAATAGGAAAGCTGCACTAACCTCTGAACTGATTTCCTGCTTCCATGTTTGTCTTGCAACTCTCCCTACTCCACCCCAGAACTCTTCTCCATTTAGGGTTCTGACTATCAAGTTAAAGATGTAAATGGGATCATGTCATTCCACTACTCAAAATCTTCTAGTCACTACCTATTTTTGAATAAAATCAAAATCTTTCGATGGCCTACAAGCATGGATGTTATCTGCACCTCCTCATGATTCTGATTTTATTACCTTCCCACTATTTTAGATATACAGTAACCTTTATTTTTTGGACATTAAGCCAAATTTGACAATAAGCCCATTCCCTCCTATACCAGTTCTGCTTCCTCTGCCTGGAATTATCTTCTGATATCTACTTAGAGTACTACATCACATCATTTTACTCCATGATATGCTCAAGTAGCTCATTAACAGTGAGGCCACTCCATTCCTAAGCAATTTTACTTCTCATAGCTTATGTTCTTTTCCTTGTGTCGATCTTATTTTCAGCAAGCTTCTTCCCTTAGCCTTAGGGTAGCTACAGCAATGTCAAGCGTAATGTCACTTTAACCTCCTATCTAGTAGGAAGAATAAGTAGGTGTCCTGAGTCTGGCTTTCTCTTACAGTAATGAAAACAGGATGAACTGTGGTCAAGGGGATAGGATGATTTTGTTCCTTTAGAAAAAAAAAAATTGTCTGCTTGTGAAATTGAGAACAGGTTAAGTCCATCCAAACTGAGTGAGCTAAAAATGAGGAATAGACAGTTTCCCACAGAGATGAATATATTATTTTAACAGTATGTGAGTTGATTGAAGACAGGAAGAAACAAACACTTTGGTAAATCAGTAGTGTGCAAATATCCTACTAAAACTAAAAATGTATATGTTTAAATAAAGATAATATTTCAGAATTCCAAACTTTTATAAGCTTATTGGAGAAATATTGGAAGATCAAGGAAATCAGTGTCTTGTTTAACTCAAAAACCTAGAGAAAATTTTTATTAGAATTTTGATACATATGGACAATACAGACACTCTAAAGGGCTTATTTGCCATTTGTGTAAATTTTGGTTTGTCTGTTTTAATTAATGTTTGCTACAGTTTTACTCTTAAAAAGTATAATCTCAAATAATATCTTATATTTTGGCACTAAATTTGAAAACATAAAGAAAACTTTCTTTGCTTTTGTTCATAACAGAAATAATGCTATCTTGTTCACACTCCTTTTTACCACTGTTTTCAGCCTTTTTTCTCAAGAATTACGTTTTCTTATTGTATTCTTGTACATTCAGTCATGAATCTCTGTCTGCCTTAATTTTACTTGTCCTTCTACAAGAGATCTAAAGAACCAAGCCCATCAAAATAGAAGAGTATCAATAAACTATCACCAGCCTTTACAGGAAAAAGTTAGTGTATTTGCCTACTCCGTGTCCTTTTTCGTAGCATATCTGAGCAATGATTATATTAAAAACAGGCCCAGAGTTAGGCAGTAATATTGAAAATGACGGTAGGAAAAGGAAGTAAGTTTGTCATGGAGAAAACACTAGCATGGACTAGTCTTCTGTTCATAACAGGCCTGGCTGGAATGTGGTTGGTGTTCATTTCTGTTATGTTTATTTTCTAATTTCCTGAATAGCTATCACCTTGAACATTCTTTTAAAGGTAGAATTATTATTGGAGGAATATGAAAGTTGTTTACTTTCTTTACCTTTTATTCTTTTTTTAGAAAAATTATTTATATATATAGGTATATATATATATATTTTTTTTTTTGGCTGTGTTGGGTCTTCATTGCTGCATGCAGGCTTTCTTTAGTTGCAGTGAGTGGGGGCTATTCTTCGTTGTGGTGCGTGGGCTTCTCATTGTGGTGGCTTCTCTTGTTGAGGAGCACGGGATCTAGGTGCCCGGGCTTAGTTGCTCTGCAGCAGGTGGGATCTTCCTGGACCAGGGCTCAAACCCATATCCCCTGCATTGGTAGGCAGATTCTTAACCACTGCGCCACCAGGGAAGTCCCTACTTTTCTTATTTCACCTGTTTTTTCCTTAGGAAATGTATAAAGGCAAAGATAGAAAAAGTATAAATTATTTTTAAAGACATCTCACACATTTATTAAGTGATCTGCACTCTTCAGGTACAGAGATGTGTCATATTATTGCTTTAAGTAAACACTCAATGTACATTTTAAAAACTTGGTTTAGTTTAGTTTTCTTCAACTAAAAAAATTAACGATTCATAGTTTTCATATTTGGTAGATGAATATTATACTATTAGGAGTCAAGTAATCTTGAAATATCTGAGTAAATTTATTAAGTGAACAAAACTGGGCCTTTTAATCATTTGCAGTTAGGGAATAAGAGGAGATCACAGCTAACTAAAAGAAAGATTATTTCCCAATCATCTCTTTCTCAGTCCAATATATTCTTGTATAACAAAAGATGCTGCAGTGGTGATGGATTACGTGTCCCAGCAATGTCCCACACAAGTGTTGTCAGGTTAAAGGAAATTTTACTGACCTCCTGTCAAGATGCAGGAATAGCAAAATACACGCACAAAGGCTAATCCAGAGAGTAACCTGCAGGTTCTCTCTTCTTGGCTTCTCAAATGCACAAGTAGGTGATGAGCTCCCTGCCATCTTGCTTACCTTTCTTTGAATTGACCTTTATTCACAATTACTTTTTCTTTAATATTCCATTCCCTGAGTTTGTCTTTGATCCCCCTCCAGAAGGAAGCATGAATGTGCACTTCCACTTCCAAGGTATATGTAAAACTATCACAAAATCCATAATTTTATGCTCATTACTTTCCTGTTTCAGTTATACAGACCCTAAATTCTCTAATCTCATATGCTTGTAAAATGAATTAAGAAAAAAAAGTAACTCACATTTATTAAATTGGGAGATACTAGTAAACACAAGGGACCCTCACTCTTACCTGTGATTGTAAGATTTCTTTGCTATAATGTAGCCCAAAGCAATAGAGGGAAAAAAGAGGAAAAAAAAACCTGAGTCAATAAGTGTTTTGCTTTTGAAAAATAAAGATAAACATTATATACTTCCATGCAGCTGTCAAACAACAGAGAAAACTGACTTAATTAGGATAAACTCAAGGTCAGTTTACAGGGCTAGGCATTGATGACTAAAATGTCACCTATTGACCATCTCAAATAATTAGATTCTCCATTTAAATATTCACTGAGAATGCATTTTAAAAGGCAAAATAGGGGGGACCTTGAAGATGGCGGAAGAGTAAGACGCGGAGATCACCTTCCTCCCCACAGATACACCAGAAATACATCTACACGTGGAACAACTCCTACAGAACACCTACTGAACGCTGGCAGAAGACCTCAGACCTCCCAAAAGGCAAGAAACTCCCCACGTACCTGGTAGGGCAAAAGAAAAAAAAAAGAAAAAACAGAGACAAAAGAATAGGGACGGCACCTGCACCAGTGGGAGGGAGCTGTGAAGGAGGAAAAGTTTCCACACACTAGGAAGCCCCTTCGCGGGCGGAGACTGCGGGAGGCGGAGGGGGGAGCTTCGAAGCCGCGGAGGAGTGCACAGCAACAGGGGTGCGGAGGGCAAAGCGGGGAGATTCCCGCACAGAGGATCAGTGCCGACCGGCACTCGCCAGCCTGAGAGGCTTGTTTGCTCACCCGCCAGGGCGGGCGGGGCTGCGAGCTGAGGCTCTGAGGCTCGGGTTTCGGTTTCGGATGGAGCGCAGGGAGAGGACTGGGGTTGGCGGCTTGAACATAGCCTGAAGGGGTTAGTGCACCACGGCTAGCCGGGAGGGAGTCCGGGGAAAAGTCTGCACGTGCCAAAGAGGCAAGAGACTTTTTCTTCCCTCTTTGTTTCCTGGTGCGTGAGGAGAGGGGTTTAAGAACGCTGCTTGAGGGAACTCCGGAGACGGGCGCGAGACGCGGCTAAAAGTGCGCACCCCAGAGACGGGCGGGAGACGCTAAGGCTGCTGCTACCGCCACCGAGGGGCGTGTGTGCGAGCACAGGTCACTCTCCACACCCCTCTTCCGCGGAGCCTGTGCAGCCCGCCACTGCCAGGTTCCCGGAATCCAGGGACAACTTCCCCGGGAGAGCGCACAGCGCGCCTCAGGCTGGTGCAAAGTCACGCCGGCCTCTGCCGCCGCAGGCCCACCCCGCACTCCGGGCCCCTCCCTCCCCGCAGGCCTGAGTGCGCCAGAGCCCCCGAATCAGCGGCTCCTTTAATCCCGTCCTGTCTGAGCAAAAAACAGACGCCCTCCAGCGACCTACACGCGGTGGCAGGGCCAAATCCAAAGCTGAACCCCTGGGAGCTGTGAGAACAAAGAAGAGAAAGGGAAATCTCTCCCAGCAGCCTCAGAAGCAGCGGATTAAAGCTCCACAATCAACTTGATATACCCTGCATCTGTGGAATACCTGAATAGACAACCAATCATCCCAAATTGAGGAAGTGGACTGTAGGAGCAAGATCTATGATTTTTTCCCCTTTTCCTCTTTTTGTGAATGTGTATGTGTATGCTTCTGTGTGAGATCTTGTCTGTATAGTCTTGCTTCCACCATTTGTCCTAGGGTTCTATCCGTCCATGGTTTTTTTAAAAAATTTTTTTCTTAATAATCAATTTTAATTTTAATAACGTTATTATACTTTACCTTCATTCTTTCTTTCTTTCCTTCCTTCCTTCCTTCCCTCCTTTAGACAACGAATCATCCCAAATTGAGGAGGTGGTCTCTGACAGCAAGATTTATGATTTTTCCCCATTTACCTCTTTTAGTGAGGGTGTATGTGTATGCTTCTGTGTAAGATTTTGTCTGTATAGCTTTGCTTCCAAAATTTGTCCTAAGGTTCTATCTGTCCCTTTTTTTTTTTCTAAATAAGAATTTTTTAATTCAATAACTTTATTATACTTTATTTTATTTTTACTGTATCTTCTTTCTTTCTGTCTTTTTTCCTTCTTTCCCTCCTTCCTTCCTCCCTCCCTCCCTCCTTTCTTTCCTTCTTGCCTTCTTTCCTTCTTTGATTCTTTATTTCTTCCTTCCTTCCTTCCCTCCTTTCCTTCTTTCTTTCCTCATACTACTACTAATTCCCTCTACTTTTTCTCCCTTTTATTCTGAGCCATGTGGATGAAAAGCTCTTGGTGCTCCAGCCAGGAGTCAGGGCTCTGCCTCTGAGGTAGGAGAGCCAACTTCAGGACACTGGTCAGCAAGAGACCTCCCAGCTCCACATAATATCAAACGGCGAAAATCTCCCAGAGACCTCCATCTTAACACCAGCACCCAGCTTCACTCAACGACCAGCAAGCCACAGTGCTGGACAACCTATGCCAAACAACTAGCAAAACAGGAACACAACCCCACCCATTAGCAGAGAGGCTGCCTAAAATCATAATAAGGCCACAGACACCTCAAAACACACCACCAGACGTGAACCTACCCACTAGAGAGACAAGATCCAGCCTCATCCACCACAACACAGGCACTAGGCCCGTCCACCAGGAAGCCTACACAACCCACTGAACCAACCTTAGCCACTGGAGACAGACATCAAAAACAGCAGGAACTACGAACCTGCAGCCTGCAAAAAGGAGACCCCAAACACAGTAAGATAAGCAAAATGAGAAGACAGAAAAACACACAGCAGATAAAGGAGCAAGATAAAAATGCACCAGACCTAACAAATGAAGAGGAAATAGGCAGTCTACCTGAAAAAGAATTCAGAATAATGATAGTAAGGATGATCCGAAATCTTGGAGATAGAATGAACAAAATGGAGAATCAGTTAACAAGGACCTAGAAGAACTAAAGATGAAACAAGCAACGATGAACAACACAATAAATGAAATTAAAAGTACTCTAGATGGGATCAATAGCAGAATAACTGAGGCAGAAGAACGGATAAGTGACCTGGAAGATAAAATAGTGGAAATAACTACTGCAGAGCAGAATAAAGAAAAAAGAATGAAAAGAACTGAGGACAGTCTCAGAGACCTCTGGGACAACATCAAACACACCAACATTCGAATTATAGGGGTTCCAGAAGAGGAAGAGAAAAAGAAAGGGACTGAGAAGATATTTGAAGAGATTATAGTTGAAAACTTCCCTAATATGGGAAAGGAGATAGTTAATCAAGTCCAGGAAGCACAGAGACTCCCATACAGGATAAATACAAGGAGAAATACGCCAAGACACATATTAATCAAACTGTCAAAAATTAAATACAAAGAAAGCACATTAAAAGCAGCAAGGGAAAAACAACAAATAACACATAAGGGAATCCCCATAAGGTTAACAGCTGATCTCTCAGCAGAAACCCTACAAGCCAGAAGGGAGTGGCAGGACATACTGAAAGTGATGAAGGAGAAAAACCTGCAGCCAAGACTACTCTACCCAGCAAGGATCTCATTCAGATTTGATGGAGAAATTAAAACCTTTACAGACAAGCAAAAGCTGAGAGAGTTCAGCACCACCAAACCAGCTTTACAACAAATGCTAAAGGATCTTCTCTAGGCAAGAAACACAAGAGAAGGAAAAGACCTATAATAACGAACCCAAAACAATTTAGAAAATGGGAATAGGAACATACATATCGATAATTACCTTAAATGTAAATGGACTAAATGCTCCCACCAAAAGACACAGATTAGCTGAATGGATACAAAAACAAGACCCTTATATATGCTGTCTACAAGAGACCCACTTCAGACCTAGAGACACATACAGACTGAAAGTAAGGGGATGGAAAAAGATATTCCATGCATATGGAAACCAAACGAAAGCTGGAGTAGCAATGCTCATATCAGACAAAATAGACTTTAAAATAAGGACTATTAAAAGACACAAAGAAGGACACTACATAATGATCAAGGGATCGATCCAAGAAGAAGATATAACAATTGTAAATATTTATGCACCCAACATAGGAGCACCTCAATACATAAGGCAAATGCAAACAGCCATAAAAGGGGAAATCGACAGTAACACATTCATAGTAGGGGACTTAAACACTCCACTTTCACCCATGGACAGATCATCCAAAATGAAAATAAATAAGGAAACACAAGCTTTAAATGATACATTAAACAAGATGGACTTAATTGATATTTATAGGACACTCCATCCAAAAACAACAGAATACACATTTTTCTCAAGTGCTCATGGAACATTCTCCAGGATAGATCATATCTTGGGTCACAAATCAAGCCTTGGTAAATTTAAGAAAATTGAAATTGTATCAAGTATCTTTTCTGACCACAACGCCATGAGACTAGATCAATTACAGGAAAAGATCTGTAAAAAATACAAACACATGGAGGCTAAACAATACACTACTTAATAATGAAGTGATTACTGAAGAAATCAAAGAGGAAATCAAAAAATACCTAGAAACAAATGACAATGGAGACACAACGACCCAAAACTTGTGGGATGCAGCAAAAGCAGTTCTAAGGGGGAAGTTTATAGCAATATAAGGCCACCTTAAGAAGCAGAAAACATCTAGAATAAACAACCTAACCTTGCACCTCAAGCAATTAGAGAAAGAAGAACAAAAAACCCCAAAGCTAGCAGAAGGAAAGAAATCATAAAAATCAGATCAGAAATAAATGAAAAAGAAATGAAGGAAACAATAGCAAAGATCAATAAAACTAAAAGCTGCTTCTTTGAGAAGATAAACAAAATAGATAAACCGCTAGCCAGACTCATCAAGAAAAAAAGGGAGAAGACTCAAATCAATAGAATTAGAAATGAAAAAGGAGAGGTAACAACTGACACTGCAGAAATAAAAGAGATCATGAGAGATTACTACAAGCAACTCTATGCCAATAAAATGGACAATCTGGAAGAAATGGACAAATTCTTAGAAATGCACCACCTGCCAAGACTGAATCAGGAAGAAATAGAAAATATGAACAGACCAATCACAAGCACTGAAATTGAGACTGTGATTAAAAATCTTCCAACAAAGAAAAGCCCAGGACCAGATGGCTTCACAGGCGAATTCTATCAAGCATTTAGAGAAGAGCTAACACCTATCCTTCTCAAACTCTTCCAAAATATAGCAGAGGGAGGAACACTCCCAAACTCCTTCTACGAGGCCACCATCACCTTGATACCAAAACCAGACAAGGATGTCACAAAGAAAGAAAACTACAGGCCAATATCACTGATGAACATAGATGCAAAAATCCTCAACAAAATACTAGCAAACAGAATCCAACAGCACATTAAAAGGATCATACACCATGATCAAGTGGGGTTTATTCCAGGAATGCAAGGATTCTTCAATATACGCAAATCTATCAATGTGATAAACCATATTAACAAATTGAAGGAGAAAAACCATATGATCATCTCAATAGATGCAGAGAAAGCTTTTGACAAAATTCAACACCAATTTATGATAAAAACCCTGCAGAAAGTAGGCATAGAGGGAACTTTCCTCAACATAATAAAGGCCATATATGACAAGCCCACAGCAAACATCATCCTCAATGGTGAAAAACTGAAAGCATTTCCACTAAGATCAGGAACAAGACAAGGCTGCCCACTCTCACCACTCTTATTCAACATAGTTTTGGAAATTTTAGCCACAGCAATCAGAGAAGAAAAGGAAATAAGAGGAATCCAAATCGGAAAAGAAGAAGTAAAGCTGTCACTGTTTGCAGATGACTTGATACTATACATAGAGAATCCTAAAGATGCTACCAGAAAACTACTAGAGCTAATCAATGAATTTGGTAAAGTGGCAGGATACAAAATTAATACACAGAAATCTCTGGCATTCCTATATACTAATGATGAAAAATCTGAAAGTGAAATCAAGAAAACACTCCCATTTACCATTGCAACAAAAAGAATAAAATATCTAGGAATAAACCTACCTAAGGAGACAAAAGACCTGTATGCAGAAAATTATAAGACACTGATGAAAGAAATGAAAGATGATACAAATAGATGGAGAGAGATACCATGTTCTTGGATTGGAAGAATCAACATTGTGAAAATGACTCTACTACCCAAAGCAATCTATAGATTCAATGCAATCCCTATCAAACTACCACTGGCATTTTTCACAGAAGTAGAACAAAAAATTTTGCAATTTGTATGGAAACACAAAAGACCCCGAATAGCCAAAGCAATCTTGAGAACGAAAAAAGGAACTGGAGGAATCAGGCTCCCTGACTTCAGACTATACTACAAAGCTACAGTTATCAAGACGGTATGGTACTGGCACAAAAACAGAAAGATAGATCAATGGAACAGGATAGAAAGCCCAGAAATAAACCCATGCACATATGGACACCTTATCTTTGATAAAGATGGCAGGAATGTACAGTGGAGAAAGGACAGCCTCTTCAATAAGTGGTGCTGGGAAAACTGGACAGGTACGTGTAAAAGTATGAGATTAGATCACTCCCTAACACCACACACAAAAATAAGCTCAAAATGGATTAAAGACCTAAATATAAGGCCAGACACTCTCAAACTCTTAGAGGAAAACATAGGCAGAACACTCTATGACATAAATCACAGCAAGATCCTTTCTGACCCACCTCCTAGAGTAATGGAAATAAAAACAAAAATAAACAAATGGGACCTAATGAAACTTCAAAGCTTTTGCACAGCAAAGGAAACCATAAACAAGACCAAAAGACAACCCTCAGAATGGGAGAAAATATTTGCAAATGAAGCAACCGACAAAGGATTAATCTCCAAAATTTACAAGCAGCTCATGCAGCTCAATGACAGAAAAACAAACAACCCAATCCAAAAATGGGCAGAAGTCCTAAATAGACATTTCTCCAAAGAAGATATACAGACTGCCAACAAACACATGAAAGAATGCTCAACATCATTAATCATTAGAGAAATGCAAATCAAAACTACAATGAGATATCATCTCACACCAGTCAGAATGGCCATCATCAAAAAATCTAGAAACAATAAATGCTGGAGAGGGTGTGGAGAAAAGGGAACACTCTTGCACTGCTGGTGGGAATGTGAATTGGTTCAGCCACTATGGAGAACAGTATGGAGGTTCCTTAAAAAACTACAAATAGAACTACCATATGACCCAGCAATCCCACTACTGGGCATATACCCTGAGAAAACTGAAATTCAAAAAGAGTCATGTACCAAAATGTTCAATGCAGCTCTATTTACAATAGCCCGGAGATGGAAACAACCTAAGTGCCCATCACCGGATGAATGGATAAAGAAGATGTGGCACATATATACAATGGAATATTACTCAGCCATAAAAAGAAACGAAATTGAGCTATTTGTAATGAGGTGGATAGACCTAGAGTCTGTCATACAGAGTGAAGTAAGTCAGAAAGAAAAAGACAAATACCGTATGCTAACACATATATATGGAATTTAAGAAAAAAAAATGTCATGAAGAACCTAGGGGTAAGGCAGGAATAAAGACGCAGACCTCCTAGAGAACGGACTTGAGGTTATGGGGAGGGGGAAGGGTGAGCTGTGACAGGGCAAGAGAGAGTCATGTACATATACACACTAACAAACGTAGTAAGGTAGATAGCTAGTGGGAAGCAGCCGCATGGCACAGGGATATTGGCTGTGTGCTTTGTGACAGCCTGGAGGGGTGGGATAGGGAGGGTGGGAGGGAGGGAGACGCAAGAGGGAAGAGATATGAGAACATATGTATATGTATAACTGTTTCGCTTTGTTGTGAAGCAGAAGCTAGCACACCATTGTAAAGAAATTATACCCCAATAAAGATGTTAAAAAAAAAAAAAAGGTTGGTTTAAGAAAAAAACCACCACCTACACTATGAAGTCCATAAGAAACTCACTTCTTTTTTTTAAAAAATAAATTTATTTATTTATTTTTTAAAAAAAAAAGGCAAAATAACTGCCATTAAACCATTCTGTTTTATTTGAGGTCTCAGACACTGTTTTGTCACCTCCATAGTGTGCTGTTAGTAATTTAAATAATTAAGCTTTGGAAGATTGGTATGTTAATTTAATTAAAACTTCTCTGCCAATTGTTCTTCCTGTTTTTTTGCCATGTCTTATTGCCAGTAATTTCATAAACTGTGGAAGCCGTGAGGAAAGAGTTTGTAATCTGCAATGAATTTCTCTTTCTGTTGAAAATGAGAACGATTATAAATTTTTTTTAGCCATTTATCCAAGATGGCAATACACTACACCCAGGATTATAGGCCTGTAAGTTTGAAATCTTCCAGTGATTTAATGCTACTGTCCTCTTCCAGCTCCATGGTAACCTGATTATACTGCCCTGAAGTAGTAAACATACTGCCTGGTATCTAAATACGTGCAGAACTTTTGCCAAAGTCACAGCATTTACTTACGAATTTCAGTGGTGTCGGTCAGGGGAGTGTCAGTGAAAGCCAAGGCTTTAACTTGAGTCTTGATACTGATCGCCAAAAGAACTTGGTTGGAGACAATGTCTTTAAGCCACAGATTTTGCAAGTGAATTAGCAAATTAAAGGTGACAATGTGAATTTTTTAAAAGTCTGAATAAATGCAAGTGTAGGCAGTAACCCAACCTAGGAATCAGAAGACCCAGAACTAGGCCGTGTTCTATACTTTGAAACTTTGGGGAGAAATATATTTACCTTCCAGAATTTATTTACAGAGATTTTGATTTAATATGAAATAAGAAAGCATAGGACCTACTATAAAATGCAAATATAGTTAGGTACTTTTTTTTTTTTTTGCGGTACACGGGCCTCTCACTGCTGTGGCCTCTCCCGTTGCGGAGCACAGGCTCTGGACTCGCAGGCTCAGCGGCCATGGCTCACAGGCCCAGCCGCTCCGCGGTATGTGGGATCCTCCCGGACCAGGGCACGAACCCGTGTCCCTTGCATCGGCAGGTGGACTCTCAACCACTGCGCCACCAGGGAAGCCCAGTTAGGTACTATTAACAGATGGGAAAAGCGGCTTAAAGAAATACAGTATTCAATACAAGTTAGTAATTGGGAGGATAAGGGTTTAATACCAGGCCATTGGATGTCATACATAAGCCACAAGCTTAACTTTTTAGACAACATTATATTTGCTCCAAACTGATAATTTGGGGGTCAAGTAGTAGAGGTAAAGAAAACTCAAAATGAATAAGTCATCTCAAATATTCCACTTTCTTCCTTTCCCAGAAGTGACCTAACTCTCTTTATCTCTTACTGGCCATTCACTCTGGTGGCCACTAGAGAGATCATGGGATCACTCCCTGCTCCATCCACAATAGTCAAAGCCATCTTAGCTATCTTTATTTACACAAGGAAAAAAGAAGGTAACAGTGAATCTATGAAAAAAAAATCTTTGAAAACATGGGAAAAGAGGGTAAGCCCAAGCTAAGTGTTTTGTAATCATTTTAATTCTAAAGTTGGCTGATGAATTAAAATATTATGAATTATTTGACACGCTTACAGTGAAGAGACCTCTCCCTTGAATATGGGCAAACTGTGTGACTGCTTTCACCCATTGAATATGGAGGAAATGATGTAGTTCCATCTTCTGGGCCCAGACTGCTTTCACTTTCTGTCTCTTAACGACACACATCTTTAGAACCCAACTATCACGCAGTGGGAAGCCCAAGATACACTAAGAGCCATGCAGGAACAGTGCATTATGCAACTCTAGCTGAGTTCACAACCAACAACCAGGAGTGGTTCTCAGCAATGTGAGTGAGACATCTTGGATATCCTGCCATGTTGGACTTAAAATGGCTCTGTTCCCAACTACTCTTCAACTGCATTCACAGTGAAAGGCATCAAGCAAGAACTGCCCAGCTGATCCTAGTCAACTCAGAGAAACATGATAGAAAATAATACACTTTTTGCTTTAAGCCATTACATTTTGTGCTGTCTCAAATAGCAAGAGACAACTGGAGCAGGTTATCATACACCCAGTTATCTATCCATCACAGCAAGTGTAATGCTTTATACCAGCTAAAATATACCTGCACCTGGCATGGCCCAACTCTGGCATCTGTTTAAAACTTGTTACCCAGGATCCTGTCATAACTTGACCCTCAATCAGTATCTTGATGTGCCTCAACTCTTTTGGATTTCTCTATGAAGAACTTCTGCAGGCAGTTCAAACTTAAGTAAATTTTACCTTCCTTCACCATGTCCATTTCTTCCTATATTACTCTCTCAGGTTAATGGAAATAGATCTTTAGAGGATATGTGACTCTGAAATTCTGTTACTTTTTGCTTGAAACGTTTTTGGAATCTGACCTCTTTCTATTCCCATATATTGATTAAAGCGTTTCATATCCAGAGTTTCTCTGTCCAATTTTCCACTTACCAATTTATCTTCTACATAGTTCCTTGGATTATTTTTCTGGAAGCAAAATGTAATAACGCCATTACTACACTTAGTTGATTCATTGTAGAAAACATTTTTTTTCCCTCAGTCTGTAAGATGCCAGGTAAAAGATGCACTGGACAGATCTCTGAAGGTTCAGACTTCTGGATAGAGATTCAGAGAGCCAATACATGTTTTTACAGGAATAAAGCCACATTAAAAAAAATAGTAAGAAGAAATCCTCAGGTAATATTAACAATGACAGATACTGTTCTAAACATCCTACATATTTTTACTCATTTAATCATCACAATATTTTTATTAGGTAGGTACTATTATTATCCCACAGAGGTTAAATAATTTGGACCTATTGCACACCTATATCCCTTTAGAATATGAATGGTTGATAAGCATTTGAAATCTCTAACAGTTTTCATAGATGTCATGAGATTTATGAAATACATGAAAAAAGCAAATCATATAGATTAGGAAATCTAGGTCTGCTTCAAAAACATCATAGTATATAGATGTCAAGTTGCTCCATCAAAGCATAAGAGTATACTGGACAGGACTTCAAAGTCATCTCCAGAGCTAGGAAAATTTTTGAAAGCATACATTTTCATAAAAGGAGGAATTTTATGGGAGCAGCTTCTGTAAAAATGAAATAAAAGGTATAGAAGGTGTGTCCTAGAATATAAACTCATGATACTGGTCAATTTTTATTAGCACTTCTCACCTTTTTTTCCCCTAAATGTGCATAGGTAAAAAGATACATATCAGAACCCAGAGTAAAGGATGTGGGTCACAATATCTCTTTATTCTGTTCCTCCTAATGTATGTTACATGTATTACACATGTATAGTAGAAGTCATAGAAATTTCATTTTTTTCTGAGATTTTTGACTCAACTCTGAAATTTGTGGACAATAGGAACTCTTGAAAAAGAGTAACCCAGAAGCTGACAGTGTCACTCACCCTCAAGCCTTGCTGAGAAATATACTAACTCCTTAACATCACTTCCTTCACCCCATCCTATCTATATAATCAGAAGAGACTGGATAATCCATATAATCAGAAGACTGGAATTCACTGATAAAGGGAAATCATTGGACTCTGTTGAATATGAATAATGAAAATAAGATTTTTCTTATACTTGAAAATTAAGATATAAGAAGGGTGATTTGATATAAAATGGCTGAAAAAATGATGAAGTGACATATAAAGACACTTCTATTTTAACAGAGTCCATATTTTTTAATATATTAGTATCAAATAGTATAGAGCAGTTTAGGAATAACAAACAATAGCACATGTGACAACCCAGTTCTCCACATATTTCTCAAGGTATATTTTCTTTTTAAATTTCTACTTTAGTTTGTTTGAGAATTAGCTCCGTAACTTTATATGATATAATACCACTACTTTTTTATTTTATAAGAGAGTATTGATCCCTACATGGAAGATGGAAATTCTAACTCACTTGGCATTTCTCCATTGCTGACCTCAAATATGTTTGAAAGTTATAATATTAATTTCCATTCTTGTATTTAATGGAAATATATCTTAAAATTAATGTTTTTTTGTCTAAGTTACCTTTGCATAGAGTTATTTAGTTCTGAAAAAAAATCAGCCTGACCCAGAATCAAATTACTTTCCATTGCCTACAAGCTATAGATTTCAACAATTTTAGCTGATCCTTTTGGCATTTTTTCCCCCATCTCTAAATTGCATGCTTATCTTGCTACTCTTTTTTGTATGTTTTAATCACTAATTACATTAATCTGTGAAATACATGAGTTTATTCTATCTTTTCCATTTCTCTGATTTTTCATCTTCCAAGCCTCTCAAAGCTGATATATTGTAAATTTTGTTAGGTCACTATTCAGTCATTATAATGTTATTACCACATTAATATGTCCAGCAATGCTTCATTCTTTCATTTAACAATATTCAGTAAGTGCCTGTTATGTGCTAGACAATCTTCTAAGCATTTAAGATACATTGGTGAGTGAAAATAGATTAAAATGCTTCACCTTATGGAGTTTACATTAAAGAGAAGAATATAAACAATAAACACAATAAGTAAATTTAAGAGAGTATTGGAAGGTGATAAATACTATGGCCAAAGTAAAAAGTGGAGCAGAAAAAAGGGTATCTGGAATTGCCTGTAGGAAATGTAGGATACAAAGTAAATAGGGAGCCAGGCAGTGAAAGTGACACTTGAGCAAAGAAGTGAATGAAATAAAAGGATCAGCCATGCAAATACATTGGTCAAATCATTCTAGGCAGAGAAAATGGTGAGCGTTAAGGCCCCTTTGGCTGGAACACGTCTAGATTAAATCCAGGGATTTAGCTAACAGGTTAGTAGTGTATGTGGTGTGGGAGAAAATAAAAGGCTAGATCATGAAAGGCCTTGTGAACTATTGTCCAAACTTTGGTTTTATCTATGAGGGGAATGAGAAACCATTGCAATATTGTGAGCAGGTAAATGCTCATACTTAAAAAAAAAAAAAAAATCAACGTGGCTGCTCTGTTGAAAATGGGATGCTGGGCAGCAGGTGAAGGAGTGGAAAGAACAGTGATAAGATCACAGCAAATAAAAAATGATGGTAGAACAGACTCAGAGATAGCAGCTGAGATGGTGAGAGGTGCTCAGATCTAGATGCATTTTAAATGTGAGCAAACGGGATTTTCTAAGTGATTGGACATTAAAAAAAAATGAGGATTCAAGCATGACATCACAGTTTTTGTCATGAACACTTGGAAAGTTGGAGTTGTCATAAAATGAGAGGCATGGCCTCAGGAGGAGCAGACTGAGGTGAAAATGAAAAATAGGAATTCATCTTTACATATGTTGAGTTGAGATGCTGGACAGATAAACTTGCAAGCTGAGGCTGAGACAAAGGCCAGTATTACCAGTGTAATCATGGAACTTAGAATATAGATTAAATGCATGAGACTGGAAGAGAACACCAAGGAAATGAAAATAGAAAGAAAAGTTCTGAGTATTAAGCCCTGGGACACTTCAACATTAAAAACAAAATGGAGAAAGAAGGAAGAATCAGCATAGATTACAAACCTACAGCTAACATCGTACTCAATGGTGAAAAGCTGAAAGCATTTCCTCTAAGATCAGGAACAAGACAAGGATGTCCATTCTCACCACTTTTATTCAACATAGTTTTGGAACTCCTAGCCACAATAATCAGAGAAGAAAAACAAATAAAAGGAGTTCAAATTGGAAAAAAACAAGTAAAACTGTCACTGTTTGCAGATGACATGATACTATACATAGAAAATCCTAAAGATGCTACCAGAAAACTGCTAGAGCTCATCAGTGAATTCAGTAAAGTTGCAGGATACAAAATTAGCACACAGAAATCTGTTGCACTTCTATACACTAACAACAAAAGATCAGAAAGAGAAATTAAAGAAACAATCCCATTTACCATTGCATCAAAAGGAATAAAATACCTAGAATAAACCTACCTAAGGAGACAAAAGACCTGTACTCCAAAAACTATAAGATGCTGATGAAAGAAATCGAAGATGAAACAAACAGATGGAAAGATATACCATGTTCTTGGATTGGAAAAATCAATAGTGTCAAAATGACTATCCTACCCAAGGCAATCTACAGATTCAGTGCAATCCCTATCAAATTACCAATGGCATTTTTCACAGAACTAGAACAAAGAATATTAAAAATTTGTATGGAGACACAATGGAGACCCTGAGTAGCCAAAGCAATCTTGAGAAAGAAAAACAGAGCTTGAGGAATCAGGCTCCCTGACTTTAGACAATATTACACAGTTACAGTCATGAAAACAGTATGGTACTGGCAAAAAAAGAGAAATATAGATCAATGGAACAGGATAGAAAGTCCAGAAATAAACCCATGCACCTATGGTCAGTTAATCTATGACAAAAGAGACAAGACTATACAATGGAGGAAAGACAGTCTCTTTAATAAATAGTGCTGGGAAAACTGGACAGCTACATGTAAAAAAATGAATTTAGAACATTCTTTAACACCATACACAAAAGTAAACTCGAAATGGATTAAAGATCCAAATGTAAGACCAGATACCATAAAACTCTTAGAGAGAAACATAGGCAGAACGCTCCTTGACATAAGTTGCAGCAATATCTTTTTCTATCTGTCTCCTACAGTAATAGAAATAAAAACAAAAATAAACAAATGGGGCCTAATTAGACTCAAAAGCTTTTGCACATCAAAGGAAACCATAAACAAAATGAAAAGACAACCCACAGAATGGGAGAAAATATTTGCAAATGATGTGACTGACAAGGGATTAATCTCCAAAATATACAAGCAGCTCATGCTGCTCAATATCAAAAAAACAAACAACCAAGGCAAAAAATGGGCAGAAGACCTAAATAGACATTTCTGCAAAGAAGACATACAGATGGCCAAGAGGCACATGAAAAGATGTTCAACATCGCTAAATATTAAAGAAACGCAAAACAAAACTACAAGATATCACCACACACCAGTCAGAATGGCCATCTTCAAAAAGTCTATAAACAATAAATGCTGGAGATGGTGTAGAGAAAAGGGAGCCCTCCTACACTGTTGGTGTTAATGTAAATTAGTACAGCCACTATGGAGAACAGTATGTAGCTTCCTTAAGAAACTAAAAACAGCTACCATATGATCCAGCAATCCCACTCCTGGTCATATATCCAGAGAATAACATGGTTTGAAAGGATACGTGCACCTCAATGTTTATTGCAGCACTGATTACAATAGCCAAGACATGGAAGCACCCTAAATGTTCATCAACAGAGGAATGGAAAAAGAAGATGTGGTACATATATACAATGGAATATTACTCAGCAATTAAAAACAATGTAATAATGCCATTTGCAGCAACATGGATGGACCTGGAGATTATCATACTAAAGTGAAGTAAATCAGACAGAGAAAGGCAAATATCATATGATATGGCTTATATGGGGAATCTAAAAAAAAAGATACAAATGAACTTATTTGCAAAGCAGAAACAGACTCACAGACTTGGAGAACGAACTTAAGGTTACCGGGGGGAAGGGTGAGGGGTACAAAGATTGGGAGTTTGGGATTAACATGTACACACTACTATAGTTAAAATAGATAACCAACAAGGACTTGTACAGCACAGGGAACTCTGGTCAATATTTTGTAATAACCTAAATGGGAAAAGAATTTGAAAAATAATAGATACAAGTATATGTATGACTGAATCATTTTGCTGTACACCTGAAACTAATACAACATTGTTAATCAACTATGCACCAATATAAAATAAAAATTTTAAAAAAAGAAAAGAAAAAGAGACTAAGAATGAGTTTCCAGAGAATAAGAAAAACTCAAGGAGTGTGAGCTGTCTTGGAAGCAGAAAAGGGACATGTATGGATGAAGAGAGTGATAAACTATCAAATTATGTTCCTAGTTTTCTGAAATTTTATGTTGATATGCTTTGCCGTAGGTCTTCATTGATTCATTTGTTGGCACTCTAGGCCTGTCAATCTTCCTTTCTTTGGCTCTGCGAACTCCTCTCAATGTTCTCTCTTCTAAAACTTCTTTTATTTCTGTGTATACTTTGCAGATGGATTGTTTGATT
This sequence comes from Globicephala melas, assembly GCF_963455315.2. Lineage (NCBI taxonomy): Eukaryota > Metazoa > Chordata > Mammalia > Artiodactyla > Delphinidae > Globicephala > Globicephala melas. The sequence goes on along the minus strand of NC_083316.1, from coordinate 24,014,055 downwards.
TTTTTTGTTTTTTGTCACTTTCTAATAATTTCCATTTCATGTTTTCTTTCTATTTTATTAGAGATTTCTTGTTCTTTTATTTAATGTCTCAAATTATTTTTTGTCCTCTGAATATTGCTTTTAATGGCATCCACTTGATTAATTAATGCTGTAACTTTTTTTTAATGCCCAGAAGCTGGCCATTTTATCTTCCTGAACAGTTTCTGATCTTTACCAGCTGTTTTTTTTATATCCTTTTTTGTTTATTGCAGTCTCAATCTATTACAATAGAGGCTTTTTGGTTTCATTGTTTGTTTTTTAAAGCAAAGTTCTAGTGATCCTTTGTTGTTTTCTTATCTTTAAAAGCAGGGTTATAAAAACATTGTTTGAAAATTCTGCACTTACAGATGGGGCTTCTTTTCTGTGGTCATTATTGAGGTATCACCTAGCTGAGCCATTTCAGTAGGGAATTTCTATGTCAGAACTTTTAGTCATTCTTTGAGCTAGTAAGGTTTTCTAGCTTGGAAGAATATATGCCTGGCTAAGTGCTCTCAAAAGTTGTACAATTGTAGCAGGAAAAGACATTAGTGGGTCCCAACATTTATAATATTGGTATGTAAACTTTCCTTTAAACAACCATACCTGTTATCTGTCAGTCCAGGGCCTTTAATTACCCTCTTCAGAGAATAATGCTTAGTTTCTGCTATACAGAAGTGGAGTCATCCCCAGGTTGCATGGAATGAGGCAAGTGAAACATGGGCATAATTTCCTTTTAGATATACTGTCAATCAATCTTCCTGTTTTCATATCAAGTTCACCCCCACTTACATGTTTGTTACAGCCAATTCCAGAAACTTATGGGAGTTCAAACCCACAAATCAGATTGCTCCTCGGCACACTATACAGTTTCCAGAACATTGTTCCTGATTTTTCCTCCCATTTCCTTTTTAATTTAGTCCTTAAAACTTACTCAATTAGTATATTAGGAAGGTTTTGTGAGTTTGTGTAGGTTAAGTGCTGTCTGACATGATGTCTCCTGTAACATTTGAAACTTTAATATGATACGATATTTGTGTATTTCCTTTCATTTTTGCCTTATCATCCATGTTACTCAAATTAGCAACATTCTTAACTTTACACTAACACTTATATCCTCTACTGAAATTATAATACTTACCACTTTTCTAAGTTTCCTAAAAATACTAGAAAACCATAAACCTGATTTAATCAGATTTATAGTAACTTTGTCATGTCCTATTGTTTTCTTTCTTTCTTTCCCTGAGTATTTTAAAATTAGCTCCAGAATATTCGAAGAGAACGTTTTTAGCATCACCAAAAAGTGGATTTACTATTCTTACATTCAACTAATTTCTTAAAACCATTCTAAATTATAGTGCAGTGATTTATGTTCATTTTTTATTTGGTTGATTGTTTTTGTTATTTATGGAGGTTTATTTGCCCTCTCTGCTAATGGAAATATGAATAGTATGCCTTTTACACATTCTCATGTTTATAACAGTTTCATCATTATACCTATTGCATAGAATCCTTTTTATTTCTGGAGATATCCACCTGTGAGACATGTCATGTGGAACCAAAATGCCCATCTTCCCCTTATCCTTTTCATAATTAAGTATGCATTTCTTTGAACAGAATTCCTTGGTCTGTTTATATTGTACAGACATTTTTGTTCTACTTTTGGAATTTCACATCATTTTTTCTAACCCTGGCGGTCTTTCTTCCCTGACTGTTAATCTAATATTTCTGTGATCCTATTAAGTACTGTAAGGTAAAAGAAAACCCGTAGAGTTTATTCAATTTTACTAACAGTAACTCATGTACCCTTAGCTTCTTCAAAAGGCTAAAGGGACAGAGATTAGACAATAGCTACTTTCCAGAAATAATCACGTGATCTGACATTTATTGCTAGGACAGCTAATATAGTCTAGTTCCTTATGTCGGGAATAATTCAGTATTTATGTGGCCTTCATATCTTCACAATGATCTTCAATCATTAATAAAACATTTCCCATGACATTCCTGTCAGAGAGGTCAGTATAACTATCAGTAACAAGAACCTCTTAATAACAAAATAGTAAAAGAGTTACCATATCCTCTTTGTTTCTTGGTGTTAATTTTTAAGCATGTAAAATTTGAGCATTTATTAAATCCATTGACAATATTGCATTAGATTCATAAATTTTCAGTAAGGATGAGTTACTTTAAGTGATATTGTCAAAAGCTTAAGAAGTTATAATTCCCCTTTCAAAAGCAGGCTGCATTCAATAAAGTCTGCTAATAAACATATAATAAATCTACTCTCAACTAAGGACTATTTGTTTAATTCAGAGAGGAGAGAATTCTAGAATATCTAGTGTTAGCAATGCCTTGCCCAGAATTGAATAATGTAACAGATTGATTAGCGGTTAAAATCATATTTGAGAAAGACTGTTGTTTTTCAAGTCAGTTTAATGAAAACCTAAGTCAGCATTTTGCAAATAGATATTGAAAAATAGTAGGCAGTATACCCAGATGTTGATGAACTAAGACATCTGGCAAACATTATGTTCTTGTGCTCAGTTACCACACAATAAAATTGCTACAAAATTTTATTTTTATCTTGGCTTCATAAAAAGACTTTGGAAGCACACCCTCTATTTTTATTCTCCAAAGCTATCTGGACCTGATTTTTTTGTTTGTTCTCTTTTTATTTAATGCAGGGTAATCAATAATAACATTTATTTCTAAGTAGAAATATAGATATTCAGAAATATTTTTTCTTTCTTGGCAGGTTTTTTTTGGTGACAAATTTGTTCATTTCATCCCATATGTCAATTGTCTTCCCAAAAAGTGATATTAACATATTATTTTCTAATATTTGTATTTTTACAGGTAACTCCACTTTTTCATTCCTAATATTTTTAATTTGTGTTTTCTATTTTGTCTGTGATCAGTCTTTCTTGGGTGTAGTTACTGTAGCAATTCTTTCAAGTAAACAAATTTTGGCTTTAAAATTTTTTCTATACCAAGAGTTGGCTTTTCTTTTCCTATAAATGGTTAGATAATGTTTGGGGCTTCGTTGACCATACAGTCTTTATTGCAACTACTCAAATCTGCCATTTTAGCATGAAAACCATCATAAAACACATAAATGAGTAAGCATGGCTGTGTTCCAATAAAACTTTGTTAAGAAAAAAAACTTCATTGTTGTCATGAGTTCAGTAAACATTTGATAACAGAAATACCAGTGCTTCTTTGAAACATCTCTGTGCACTGTGTCACATCATCTACCTGAATTTTAGAAGTAAAAACTGGCAGGACTTGGCTTAGAGGATGATTCCAAAGTTTCTGACAATGAAAATCAGAACCTATAACTTTCTTTCTTAAAAATCTCCAATCACTGCTTGCTTCTCATTTTTAATTAGAGTAAACCTACTGGCTCACTATGGTCTTTAAAACTCTACATGATCTAATTTCTTTGGACCTTGAGTCAGTCTCCCTCAATAACCACTTTCTAACCACACTGACATGCTCTATATGCCTTGATACAGCCAGTTTATAGTTACTTGGCTCCTTTTGTCCTTCTGACTGACCCGCTCTTCCTTCATGTCTCTGTTTATCTGGCTTGGGTGTAATGTAAAGGCTAGGACCACTGGTCTACCACCAGACTATTCTCATATCTCACAAATTTGACACCTAGAGGTCATTTGTAACATTCCCCTTTCTCCACTTGGCATTTTTAATTTAACTTTATTTTTTTGGTAATAATCATGGGATGAAATAAATAATGATAGTGGCCAGAAAACAAATGTAGGCAGTGAATACTTTCTTTACTGAACTTCATATCTATAATCATGTACTAAATTAGAATTTAAAATAAATAATAATTTCAATATAAAAAAGAAAATAAGAAATGGATTAATGTTTAGTTACAAATATGCAGTTCCTGAAAAAAGAAGAAGAAAAAAAATGAAGACAGCAGCCATGCTCATGGAACCCATGGAAGCCAGCATCATGACCAATTACCTGTTGACTGAAACACCAGGCCTGCCTGCTTGCCCACAGATCCCTTAGCAGCTGGTCCACCCATGGTCCCTGCCACCTGGCCCACCAGAATCTCTGGCCTGGGCTGACTGTGAAGGGCTTTCCCTTTCAAGGCCAATCTGCAAAGACCAGAATTGGTGACTATTTCTTCAAATGTGCAAGCATCAATAAAAGGATACAAAGATCGATAGAATTAGGAAAGCATGATTCTACCAAAAGAGCAAATTACATAAAGCACCAAAGAAATATTATTGAACTGCCTGAAAAACAAAAAACAAAAAACGAACAATTCTTTTAAAGAAGTTCAGTCATCCATTAAATAAAAAACTAAATGATATCAGGAAAATAATACATAAACAAATGAAAAGTTCAACAAAGATATAGAAACCATAAAAAAAAAAGAACCAAACAAATTCTGGAACTGAAGAATAAAGTGTCTGACATAAAAAATTCAACAGAAGGCTTCAAGAGCAGACTTGTCAACCAGAAGAAAGAATCAGTGAAGTTGATGCCAGATCATTTAAAATTATCCAGTTAGAGGAAGAAAAAGAAAAAAGAATTAAAAAAATAAGGAAGACAGTCTATGGAACTTATGGAACATGATCAAGTGAACCAATATATTCATCAGATGAATTCCAGGAGAAGAGAAAGAGAAAGGGGCAGAAGAGTTATTTAAAGTAATATTGGCTGAAATTTTCCCAAATCTGTGGTGAGCAACCAGCTTCATGAAGCCCAAAGAACAAAAACTGAGGGAACTGGTCACTAGACTTGACTTAAAAGAAGTGCTAAAGGGACTTTTTCAAATTGAAACAAAAGAAAGATAAACAGCAACAAGAAAGCATTTGAAAGCTCCCTATTAAAGTAAATATATAGTCAAATTCAGAATACTCTAACATTGTAATGGTGGTGAGTAAATCCCTCTTATCCCTAGTATAAAAGTTAAAAGACAAAAGTATTAAGAATACCTATAATCCAAAAATTTGTTAATGAATATACAGTATAAAAAGAAGTAAATTTTGACATCAATAATAAAGTGGGGGAGGAGTAAAATTGTTGACTTTTTGCATGTGATTATAGTTGTTACCAGCTTTATTTTAACTATTTATATAACTATAAGAAGTTTTATTCAGACTTCATGGTAACCACAAAGAAAAAACCTACAGTAGATACAAAAAAAAAATCAAAATATATTATTACCAAAAATAATCACAAAGGAAGACAGTAAGAGATGAACAACAGAACTACAAATCAGACAGAAAACAACAAAATGACAATAGTAAGTCCTTTCAATTATCTGTCAATAATTACTTCAAACGTAAGAGGATTAAACTCAAACAAAAGATAAAGAGTGGCTTAAAGTACTAAAAATAAATAAGATCCAACTGTATACTGTTTATCAGAAACTCAATTTAGATTTAATGACACAAATGGGCAGAAAATAAATAGATGGAAAAAAGATATTCCATGTAAATGGTAATCAAAAGAGAGTAGCAATGACTGTAATAATATAAGACAAAATAAACTTTAAATTTAAAACTCTCACCAAGAGACAAAGAAGGTCATCACATAATGATAAATGTCAAATCGATAAGAAGATAAAAAACATATATACATATATATATGTATATATATAGTTGACCCTTGAACAACATGAGTTTGAACTGTGTGGGTCCACTTATATGCATATTTTTTTCAATAAATATAGTACTTGCATTTTTATTTTTACATATCTTTAAGTGTGTGGGAATAGTTTGTGATTGATAAAAGATCACAATATGCAGAATCAAAAGAAATTAGAATTTGAGTCCTGATTATATCCAAACTGCTTCAACTTCCTGGCCTTGGGTCAGTCATTTATCAACCTTTGCTTTTGAGGCAGAGATAGCAGTATGCAGATTTTCAACTGTGTGGGGGGTTAGTGCCCTTAACCCCACATTGCTCAAAGGTCAATTGCACATCCAACATCAGAGCCCCTAAATATAGAAAGCAAATATTGAAAGATCTGAATTGAGAAATACACAGTAATACACCAATAGTAGACTTCAGTACCCCACTTTCAATAATAGATCATCCAGAGAGAAAAGTCAATAAGGAAACAGCAGGCTTGAACAATACTATAGACCAAATTTACCTAATAGATGTACACAGAATATTTCATTCAACAACAGCAGAATATGCATTCTTCTCAAGAGCACACAAAACATTCTCCAGGATAAATCACATACTAGGTCACAAAACAAGTCTTAACAAATTTAACAAGATTGAAAACATTTCACATATCTTTTTCCAACCACAATGGAATGAAACTAGAAATCAAACTGGAGGAAACAGAAAAATACAAAAATACATGAAAATTAAACAGTATACTCATGAATAACCATTGGATCAAAGAAGAAATCAAAACAGAAATAAATCTTGAGACAAATGAAAATACAATGTATCAAAACTTATGGGATACAGCAAAAGCAGCGCTAAAAGGGATTGTTTATAGTAATAAACACATACATTTAAAAAAGACTAATTTCAAATAAACAATTTAACTGCACCTCAACATGTAAAGAAACTAGAAAAAGAAAAATCTAAGGTCAAAGTTGGCAAAAGGGAGGAAATATTTAAAAATAGAGAAGAAATAAAGGAAATAGAAAATAGAAAAACAATAGAAAAAAACTGCTAAAACTGAGTTGAACTTTTGAAAACATAAAAATAATTAATAGAAACTTAGCTAGACTAACCACATGAAAAAAAAAAGACTCAAATAAATAAAATCAGAAATGAGGGCTTCCCTGGTGGCACAGTGGTTGAGAGTCTGCCTGCCAATGCAGGGGACACGGGTTCGTGCCCCGGTCTGGGAAGATCCCACATGCCGCGGAGCGGCTAGGCCCGTGAGCCATGGCCACTGAGCCTGCACGTCCGGAGCCTGTGCTCCGCAACGGGAGAGGCCACAGAAGTGAGAGGCCCGTGTACCGCAAAAAAAAAAAAATCAGAAATGAAAGAGGAGACATTACAACAGATGTCACAGAAATTTTAAAAAGATCAAGGCAAATTATTATAAATAATTATATGCCAACACATAGGATGACCTACCAAAGACTGAATCCAGCAGAAATAAAAAGTTTAAAAAGACCAACAGCAACATAGGAGATGGAATTAGTAATCAAAAACTTCCCAACAAAGAAAAGCCCAGGATAAGATGACTTCCCAGGTGAATTCTACCAAACATTGAAAGAAGAGTTAATGCGAATTCTTCTTAAACTCTTCCAAAATATAGAAAAGCAAACACTTCCAAACTCATTCTGTGAGGCCAATATCACCCTGATACTAATGCATACCACAAGAAGACAAAACTATAGACCAATATCCCTGATATACATGTGGGCAAAAATTTTCAAATGAATACTAGCAAATGGAATTCAACACCACTAAACATACAGGATCATACACTATAACCAAGTGGGATTTATCCCTAGGGTGCAAAGATGATTCAATTTACACAAAACAGTCAATGTGATATGCCACGTTAACAGAATGAGGGGTAAAAATCAGATAATCATCTTGATAGATACAGAAAGGACATTTGAAAAAATTCAACACACTTTTATGATAAAAAAATTTCTCAGAAAATTAGGTATAGAAGGAACTTATCTCAACAAAATAAAGGTCATTTATAATAAGCTTACAGCTAAATTATACTCAATGGTGAGAAACCGAAGGCTTTTCCTTTAAGATCTAGAACCATAGAATTATACCCACTCTCACCACTTCTATTCAACATAGTACTAGAATAACTAACCAGAGCAATTAGATGAGAAAAAGAAATAAAAATATCCAAATTGGAAAGAAGTAAAATTATTTCTGTTTGCACGTGGCATGATCTTATATATAGAAAACCCTAAAGAATTCCACCAAAAAATACTGCTAGAATAAACAAATTCAGTAAAGTTGTATTATACAAAATCAATATAGAAAATCCAATTGCATTTCTATACACTAAGAGCAAAATATCTGATGAAAGAAATTCAAGTAGACACTAATAAATGGAAAGTTATTCTCTGTGCATGCATTGGAATTACCATCTAATATAGGAATCTTACTTTTTGTTATATATCCAAAGGAACTGAAACCAGGATTTTGAAGAGATATATGAACTCCCTTGATCATTTCATCATTATTCACAATAGCCAAGATATGGAAACAATCTAAGTGCCTATATGTGGATGAATGTATAAAGAAAAGAGAGTATGTACATATGATAGAATATTAATCAGCTTTAACAAAGAAGGAAATCCTGTCATTCACAACAATGTGGATAATCTTGGAGGACATTATGCTAAATGAAATAAGCCAGAAACAGAAGGACAAGTACTACTTTATACTACTTAGATTTGGAATCTAAAATAGTCAACTCAGAAGCAGAGAGTAGAATAATTGTTCCCAGGAGCTACAGGTGGGGGTGAATGGGGAAGCATTAGTTAAAGGATACAAAGTTTCAATTATATGAATAAGTACTAGAGATCCACTGCACACTATAGTGCCTATAGTTAACAATACATATTATACACTTCAAAATTTCTCAGAGGGTAAATCTTATGTTAAATGTTCTTACCACAGAACAATGACAGTAATAATAAAGAGATCATGAGGAAACTTTTGGAGATAATGGTTTGTCTAGGTCACATATTGTGGTTATGGTTCTACAGATGAATATTTATCTCTAAACTCATCAAGTTGTATTCATTGAATATGAACAGCTTTCATATATATAAATGAAACCTTACTAATGTGGTTTAAACAAATATAAAGAAGTGTTTCCAAAAGAATAACCTCCACAAAGCTCAGAGAATGATTTGCACATATACTGACAGCTTCAGTGCAAATCAAATTGTTTCTTCATCTTTATGAACACTGAGCTATTATCCTTTCATTGAAAACTACTGCTTAAGCACACTAAAATATCAGACTATAGGGTGTGGGGACAGGAACTGCAACTGACTGAAACCAAGTGGAACAGTTTCAAATTATTATGTACTGGCTCTGAAAACAAAGGTCTATGGCTGAAAGTGGTAATGTGTGGGAGAGGCTTATAACTGCGGATTCTCTAAATCAGTTTTCATGTAAATTATAATATTTATTAAGGAATAAGTAAAATGTATAAATATAACCTGCCTGTATATTACTAAAATCAACATTACTGACAACAATCATTTAGAAATTAGGACAGCAAAAGGTTTTTGCAGGTGATAGTATTTTATCACTGACAATAATCTGTTTAGATTTATCAGTAGTGCTGATAACAAAAAGTAGACTAGTGTTATTTGGTTTTATTATTGTTTTTACATGCAGACAATGCATCCCCTTCATTTCTGCACCCAGAGCAGTACTACTCCCATTATAGGACCTTTGCCCCATTACCTTGCCTTTATTATGCCACTGAGTAGAAGGGTGACTCAAATCCAGGCCCTATCATTTACAACAGTATGACTGTAGGAGAGATATTACTTAACTTTCTGTAAGTGGGGAACTTTTTTCTCATATGATTAGTGTGAGAACTAAGTTAATACATACATACACATATATATGAATATAAATATTCATTTGAGTATTTATATACTTGAGAAGATATGTCTATTCACACATGAATATTTATATACAAATATGCCATCTGTTGTCTGTGGTATACACACACACACACACACACACACACACACACACACACACACAGATAATCTGGACTATTTTACCAAACCATACATTGTAATTCTAATTCATAATCATTCTCATACTGATATCTTGTTTTATTTTTTTCTATATGAAATTATATAATTACAATATTATGTCTATACCATTATGATATATTAATCATTATATCACATATATAATTATTTTCTCTTGCTCTTTATAGCATATGCACATGAAATCAATCCTTAGCAGTCCTTATCTGTCTTTTTACTGTTTAGAATGATGTTTGACAAATAGCACAAAAGTACAAACTCAAATATTTCTTGAATTAAACAGTGCACATATATATGTAGAGAGAGAGAGACAAAGAGATAGCAAGAGAGAGACAGAGAATGATACAATTATATAAACACCTGGGCCAATAGCTATGCCATTTGTTGGTTAGCATTATAAGAGGGCCAGGTTTTAGGGAAGAGTGAGAGTTTTGTTTTGAACCTGGTTTAAGTATTACTAAGGACAGGATTAAGAAGATATCAGTGATAGAGGGATAAAACTAGACATGAGTGCTGACACATTATTTAAAGAGAAAGAAATTTTAAGGAAATAAGACATCAACTGTGCAACAAGATGATGAGAATTCTAGTTAGAAAACTTTCCATTTGGTTTAGCAACATGGAGATATTAGCAACAGTAGTGATGATGGATTTGTAAGGGTGGAAGCCAGTTGAGAAAGGGTAAAAGAGTAACTGATAGATTAGGAAGTAGAAGTTGTTTGTAGAAAACATTTTCGAGAATACTAATAGAGAGCCAATCAATATGGCCATGGCTGGAGAAAGATTTTTTATAATGATGCTTTTAATAAAAAAGAGCTACACTGGTCAGTAAGGTAGAAACTGTTCACAGTGCCTATTGAGAACTGGAAAAATTGAGATGTGCCATAAATGTAAAACACATACCAGATTTTGCAGACTTGGTAAGAAGAAAATAAAGTAGATTGTTTCTTACACATATCTTCAGTGCATATCAAGGTGATAATATTTTTAATATGTTGAATTAAATAAAATATATTATGAAAATTAGTTTTTCATGTTTGTTTTTACTTTTTAATGTAGTTATATATGTGGCTTGCATGATATCTCTATTGGACAGGGCTGATGTATAATATATTTGAACGCCTAACTCAGTTGAAGGAGAAAGAAGAAAGGAAGAGGAAAATATTCTCTCAAATTCTCAAGACAAAGAGAAGATGAGATTGTGAACAAGGTAGACTGGATTTGAACTTTTTTTTTTTTTTTTTTGCGGTACGCGGGCCTCTCACTGTTGTGGCCTCTCCCGTTGCGGAGCACAGGCTCCGGACGTGCAGGCTCAGCAGCCATGGCTCACGGGCCCAGCCACTCCGCGACATGTGGGATCTCCCCGGACTGGGGCACGAACCTGTGTCCCCTGCATCGGCAGGCGGACTCTCAACCACTGCACCACCAGGGAAGCCCTGGATTTGATCTTTGAGAGAAGGTAGGGAATGCATATAGATACAGGAAGGCTTCTTGAATTATTGGGGGAAATTCAAAGGTTTATGTATGCTTTCTGTGTGTGATATTTGTGCCAGTGTTTCAGTAGATTGCTTTAATGTGGTTTGGATCCAAGATGCAAGCTGTAGTGGACTTATACTAGGGTGGCCCCTCATGATTCCCATGCCTTAGTATTCACGCCTTTTATAATTTCCTTTAGGTGTGGGTGGGATCTGTGACTTGCTTCTAGCTAACAGAGTATGATGACAAAGTTGAGATTTTGCCAATGTAATTAAGATCGCCAATAAATTCTATTAGAATTAATCAGATGAACACCCTTAAAAGAAGCGCTGGGACCTCCTTGAGGTGAGATATTGCCCTTGCTGGCTTGATGAAGTAGGCTGTCATGCGGAGGATGCCCACTTGCCAAAGAACTGTGGATGGCCTCTAGGAACGTTAAGCATCTTCTAAGACTTAAGAGTGGCCTCCAGCCTAGGACTAGCAGAAAGCCAATGCCCTCAGTTACACAGTCACAAGAAAACGACTCTTACCAACGTGAATGATCTTGGAAGTGGATTCTTCCCTAGTTGAGCCTCCAGATGAGGATGTTATCTGGCTAATAACCTGATGGTAACCTTTTGAAACCCTGAACAGAGTAGCCAGGGAAGCCATGTTTGGACTCCTGACCCACAAATACTGAGAGATAATAAATGCAGATTGTTTAAAATCACCAGGTTGGTGCTCATGTGTAACACAGCAACAGAAAAATAATAAAAAGGCTTCTTCAATTAAACAGTTTGAATGGTGCGCATCAGAGTTCTACAGACCTGAGTTCTAGTCTGAGATGTAGTGTTTAAATATTTTTTAATCTATGCACTTCCCTGTTTTAGATCACTTTCTTCTTCTGCAAAACAAAACCAAAACATTCTGGCCTAAATTAAATCTTTATGATTATCTCCAAATCCAACATTCTATTATTGTTCAATTGGTAAATATTCAGAGAATAATTCTCAATGGTCATTTTCTACAACTTTCAGAGCCATATTAAAACTTCGCACTTAAACTTTTCTGCAACTTTATACCATCCCAAAACAGTGTGCACCAAAAGAATAAATATATAATTAATATGATAAAAATGTCATACAAATCCATTATTTAATTTGTATTTGGAAGTTTGCCAACAATGACTTCTGAAGATCTTTTTGGAAAGAAAAATCTACTGGTGTTTTATATTAATCTTAGATTTTTAAGTGCTTAAAAGCTTGAGTTTTCTTTAAAGTAAATAATACCTAACCATGAAAATGGAATATTATAGTAGGCATACAACAACATTTTCAATACAAGAAACAACTATTTGTGCCTCTCTAAAATTACCCAGCCAAACCTGTGTCACCTGGTAAAAATAAAATACTGCTTCTCAGTCCTAGAAGTTGAGTCTGATTATGAAGAGACTCAGCTACTTTCTTCCCTTCTTATAAATGTGTCAAATTACAGATGAGCTTACATTTTAATAGCAAACTTATGGGAGGGTCTTAGAGTAAAATGTACACACACACTTCATAAAAGCAACTGGCAGATTTTGAAAATGAATGATGGTAAATAATAAACTCAAGATAGCAAGTATCTTGTAGGGTGGTACCGAGCCCTATATTTATTCCTGTCAGAGTTAATATTTCCATTGATGATCTATAAAAATAAGTAAAGCATCCCACTAACCATATTTTCACGTGAAATTACATTGAAGGAACACGTGGAGGGAAGAGAAACAGTGCAAAACAAATAGACTGTGACAAGATCATAGCAAACCCCTCTAGTTGTTGACAGTGTAAAACTTCAATCTAAGAGTTCTTCACACAAATCAGAGTAGAAATGAATGCCAGTGGGGTCAGCGATGATTTCATTATTTGGAGCTGAAATACGGAAAGGCATGTGAGAAAGAAATATTGGAATGTGTCAAAAGATGATTCATTATTGTACAAAAATTTAACACAAATATATTCAGGAAGAAATAGAAAGGAAACACAACAGTATGTTTTCTAACTTGAAAATGAACTGTAAAATTTGAAACAGTAGATCTGCAGAAATTAAATGGCCTAACATATGAATTTGTTTGGGTGGGAAAAAGAACCATGAGGCCTGAATTAGTCACAAAATCACTCCTTATGTCATCTGTTATATATAAACTAAAATAACAACATCATTTTTACATTGTGAATGAGGAACTGTTTCTGATAAGTGTAAAGCACATTTGGCACAAAGTTGGGTTCTTCTGGAAATAGGGTCTTTCTTGTGTTTATTCCTATACTTGAAAGCAAACATTGTACTTTCTTTTTCTTTGGGAAGTTAATATTTGTGATACATAGTTTCTTCTATCCTTCCCAGATATTTATAAAATAAAATTATACAACAGCATTTGCCCTCTTTCCAACAACATTACTCTACGAAACAATAACTTTTCAGGTACCGTTCATGAATGAATGGTTGCCTTCAGGAATTAGAAAAAGAGATACTTGGAATGAGGTGAACTCCATATTTTCCCAGCTATGCTTCCTAGGGTAAGTAGCTAAATTTCTCTGAACTTCTGTTTCCACAACAAGAAAATGGAAACTCAAATAAGTTAATTTTATCTGCAAAAGTACTGAATGCATATAAATGATATGTATATAAAATGTTATGGCAACTACATTTCATCCTATCCAGGCAAAAAATACATAAAGTGCTAGCCATCAATGGCTGGGCTGACAATTACTATCTCTATATCCAATGCATTTCCTTTTTTCATAAGCTGCTTCCATCTGCCTTCTATTGATTGTGTGAGCAAGTTGATTGTTTCCTCATACTCTCCCCTGCTCTTCCTCCATGCATCTAAAAGTTGTAGAACAACATGAGAGCCAAGAAAGCAGTTATAGAATTTCCCCCTTGAGCAAAGGTTTTTAAAGTTAAAATCTTAAAAATTGAAAGCAAATTAAAATCATAAAGATGAAAACATAAAACACCAATGACATCACATTCTTTCTTTAGACTTACTGTAGAAACACACAATCCAAACTTTCCTGTTTTGCAATAATCATCAAAATTGGAATTCAAAACAGGACATGTGAAGCAAGTTTTGTGAAACTATTATGTATTATTTCTATCATATTATCATATCAAACTTCTGTCAAAGTTTCTGATCATAGGTACAAGAAGAGATGGGGGAAAGGGAGATAAATGTTCTACCTCTTTTCTTCTACCCTTTAAGATTTAAGTCACTTTAAGGTAAAGAAATAAAAGTTGTCTAAAGTGGCTTATACACAGTGATGAAACCAGACTACTTCTAATATATCCATGCATTTGAATCTTTTGCAGAGGGTTCATTAATCTTATATCTCTCTCATCTTTCTTTCTTATAATAGTATTTTTGACTAATATCTGTTCATGATTTACTCACTAACTGAATGTAGACATTGACATCTTTGAGACAAACAATCCTAAGCTGGTTGATTTAGTTACTTATTTGGCAATTATTTAATATTCCTAAACAGTTGTTCGCTTGTTAACAAAATGAAGATATTAATAGCTTTCAGTTCTAGATAAACCCTAAGCCAATTAAAGGTACAGGGTCTGATGAGCGGCATTGGAAAAAAACATTTTCATAGCCTTTTCTATTTAACTACATCAAATAAACCGATATAGTTAGAAACTGATCAAATAAACCTATAAAATCTAACCTTCAAAACAATGACTTATTTATTAGGAAGCAGTAGATTATGGGAGAGTACTGAGCCCCAGTCTTAACACTGGGCAGAATGGCCTACTGGTTGAGTGATAGTGTGACACCTAACTTCATTCCTTGTCTTCCAACAAACAGGCATTAAAAATAAGTGGCCCCAAGGTAACCAAGCCATAGTCCAAGCAAAAGCACTGAACTTATCACCTGACACATAATTCATAAAGGAATACATCTACTCTAAGAGAATATGTCCACAGTTTGAGATTATCTAATAAGAGAAAAGTGGAAATTAGGAGATATTGGAAAATCATACATATTTTTTGCCTTGTCCACTGTTTTTCTTTCCTTGATAGAATCCAATGTTATTCTGAATATCTATTAAATAATTAGGTATTTTTATAAGGGTTGAACAACAACAACAAAAACTGCACTTGAAAATGAGAATAAAACTTTTGTTATCGTGTAAAGATAGCCATACTAGTAATATAAAGAGCAGGAACCAATAAGAAACTATTTATAAGGTAGTACAACCTTGAGCACTGGCACTTTGGCTTTTCATTATTTTCCTAAGGTGACCCACTTGGACCAACCTTAAGAATTGTACCCTCATAAAATAGATATTACCTTGATTACTATGCATGGAATGTCAATACTCATACTCCCACTTGCTATTTGTAAAGGGATAATAATCAAAACATATTTATTCTGAAGCTATAAAGAAGCATAAAGCTGGAATGCATGGTAAGGTCATTTTGTCTATTTTCTTTTTTTATGTGATTGCAATGAAAATAAATGACTAAAACTCTCCGTTTGAAAAACTTTAGAGCATATTTTTCACCTTTTTAAAGCAATGTCAAAACAATACCACAGGAAAAAAATGTAAGCTTAAAAACATTTTTATGGTATGTGTGTTATAATTTGACTCATTTTTTTCCCATTGTTCTTAAAAAGAAGTTTTAATAATCTTCCAAAATTATTTTCCATTTTTAATACCCCCAAGTCCTGCATATGCCATGTGAAAGAATTTCAATCTAAAATGGAACCAGAGAATATAAAATGGAAAATCTTCTACATGTGTCCTCAGGAAAACAAAACTTAAGAACTGAGGTACTGATTTCCCGTAAATGTCTGATTTACAGAAAACTGATAGTATTGGAATGTTCTTAAATGATAGGAGGTTGGTCAGGGAACCTTGGGAAATTTTGCTTATGGTTTCCAGAGGCATGAACAAGAAATGACTCTGGGTGAGTTGGTCTCGTAAATTAAGCTGAACTGAGCTTTGTTTGTGGACTGGGCTGGTTTTGTCTCCTCAGAAATGGTCTCCATTTGTTTTTTTATTTTAGCAGACTCTAACTGAACTCTCACTTCTTTATACTCCCTGTCCATAAATACGGCATATCCCAAATCCTCAACAGACTCATCTGCAGCTTGCTACAGTTTATGTGTTCTGAACTGCAATTCTTCTGCTATTCCTAAACGAAACTCAGCTTTTTGATAATTTTGAGCTTGCCTCATTTTATCTTTTTCTTTAGGTAGACATTACTTGGCACTGGAAGTGGGATCCAAAGGAGATGACCCCCAAAGGACAATGACCCTCGGAATTGTGTGAAGTACCCACACAAAAGCCCTTGAGCTTATCACTTCTGTGAGTCATTGTCTACTTTTGGCTTGGTGATTCTCCTCTTAGATTCTGGTCTCCCTCCATTCGGTTGAGCTTTCTGACTTTGTTAGGGGTCTGTTTAAAGGTTTTATCCTTTTTGGTGAGTCATTGTTTGTTTTCTTGTAGGAAACATGCTAGAATTTCAGTGTAATTCCTTTGGAATGCTAGAGAGCAAAAATTAAAAATTCTGTCAGTGGGCACAGGTTGAGCAAGTAAATGCTGTTAGAGTGCTAGCCACCTCCCTTTAGAGACTTTGGTCTCTAAGGCAAAGACTTATGTGAGAGCACAAATTGGTCACAGACACTGGTCACAAATGTCAGGCCAGACTGACATTAGGTCATCTGCCAACTGCAAGACAATTTACATGTAACAAGGGACAACTGGTCACAGGTCGAACAACTAGGGCAAACGCTGTCTTCCAGGAGAAAAAAAGAGAAAGTATGTATCCCATGAAAGGCACACTGTAAAACAAAACATAACTCCCAATCCTGAGCACACCCATTAGGCTATTTAGGAATTCTGCTTTTGCTCTCAAGAAAACCTCTGAGATATGAGATTCCAGTCATCCCAGTGCTCTTCAGGGATCCTAACTGATTTTATGTTAAAAAATTATGGTCTCTCCTCATACGCATTTTTGACTAGATGGTCCAGTCTTACTAAAGATAACGTAGAACTCCAATGGCTGTTATGAAGAACTTTCAGTCTGCCCGAACATGATTTTCTCCAGACTAGAAAGACTGCGGCAATAGAATTAAACAATCTGAGTGGGATAACTATTTTAGTTGGTATCTAGAGGCTTCTAAATATATTCAGGATTTTAAAATTACCTCTTTGTAAAATATTATTTCTAAGTTAACTGAAAGAAATAAACAAAGGAGATAAACAGGCAGCTAAGGCCTCTTCCTTGGTGACATGAGCCAAGGTTCCCCTAAACCCATTATTCTCCCCTCTCTATATCCACCTTTGCCTTCTTCAAACCTCCTTTCTTTATCTAGACTCCCCTTCTTCTCTAGTGAGTAAACTTTACCAACTGAGCCAATTAAAACTTTCCCTTTTAAAATTAGGTCTTCTGGGGACTTCCCTGGTGGTCCAGTGGTAAAGAATCCACCTTACAATGCAGGGGATGTGGGTTCGATCCCCGGTCAGGGAACTAGATCCCACATGCCATGTGGCAACTAAGCCCGTGTGCCACAGCTACTGAGCTCTCGCACCTCAACTAGAGAGCCTGTGTGCTGCTAACTACAGAGCCTATGTGCTCTGGAGCCCATGCATCACAACTACAGAGCCCACGTGCCCTGGAGCCTGCATGCCGCAACTAGAGAGAGAAAACCCACGTGCCGCAACTAGAGAGAAGCCTGCATCCTACAACAAAAGATTCCGCATGACTCAACGAAGATCCTGCGTGCTGCAACTAAAGACCTGATGCAGCCAAAAATAAATAGAAATAAATAAATAATAAATAAATCTTAAAAAAAATTAAGTCTCCTGAGGATCCTGTTAAACCATTAATTAATTTTGTTCCACGGACCAAAGCGGAACTTGGAGCTATACTAAACTATTTTCCCAAGGTAACTGGGGATCCTCATAGATTTGCCAAATCAGTATTATAATTCAAACTTAACCTGATTTCTCCGATCTTTATCAGTTAATCCACATGCTTATTGGAGGAGGTCAAGCCCAGCATTGAATGAAAACTGCTTATTGGGAAAGCCCCAAACAATCTTTGAAATTCCAAGTCAATCAGACAATAGCTCTTTTATATGACCAAGCTCCTGCCATACCCCAAGGCTACATCTTGCCATCCTGAGGGCTTTCCATAAGCCAGTACATGGGAACAAAATTAACACATGCACCCAAAATCCTGTTGAATCTATTCATGATTACTACAGCAGAATCCAAATGTTTTTAAAGAAAATATGGACTCCCTATATACATTGCATCTAGCAGGGTGGCCTTTATTTCAATGTTTTAGTTAAAACAGAGATCTATCTCTGTTAGTCAAGAGAACCCACACAAAATGAAAAATAATGTCCACCCTGAACTTGTCAATGTAGCTAACCAGTTAACCCACACCCCAGAAGATGATTCCAGAAAAAGGGCAACTAAAATTTTACATCTCCGACTTCAACAGATGGAATCTCCCAAGCAGACTCTTCCTAACTGATTTTGTCATTATGGTTAAAAAAAAAAAAAAAAACATAAAACAAAACATGGCCATTGGAAGAGAGACTGCCACAAATTTTTTTAAAAGTCTAGACAATTACAGCTTTCCAAGACCCAAGGGTCAAACTCATCCCAGTGATGGGACTCCAAAGAAGCCCATAGACTGTTCCCATTCTACCATTAAATAGACTGGGGAAACTACTCTCCAGATCCGGTAAAAATCCCTTACATATCAATTGACAAAGGAGCTACTCTATCAGTTCTCAACCCTACTACAAATAAACAGTCCCTTCAAATAGTGGGGAGTTCAAATTAACCACAATGTGTCTTTATTTCTCAATCTATACCCTTTTGTTTGGGACCTTTGAAAGATAAACACCTGTTTTTCCTCAGTGATTAGGCTCCTGTTAATTTATTAGGATGAGATTTCCGAGAAAAATATCATGCTGCCGTTTCTTTCTCTTGAAAGAGAGAAATAAATCTTGTTAAAATCTCTTGAATTTAAGTCCCTTGAATCTAAGCCCCAAGAAAATCCAAACCTTTTCTCTCTCACATATACTTTACAAGCCATAGAAGAACAAATTTCAGGTACATCTCTGTTATTAAATTTAGTGTCTCCTAGTCTATGAGCAAAATCTTCCACAGACATAGACAGAATTCATATTGCTTTTCACTATGTTAAGATCCAAGTCAATCCCTCAAAACCTCTCTCCAAAATTAATCAATACCGTATAAACAAAGAAGCTTTACAGGGCATAAGACTTATCATAGATGACTATAAAGCACAGGAACTTATTATCCTTTGCAGTAGTCCTTGTAAAACCCGTTTTACCTATAAGAAAATGTAATGGTCAAGAATAAAGATTTGTTCAAGATCTCCATGCAATACACAACATTGTTATTCCTCACCATCCTGTTGCTCCTTATCCCCATACATTATTAGCATTATTCCCTACTGAAAGCAAATTTTTCATTGTGATCAATTTATGCAAGGCATTGTTCAGTATTCTAGTTGATGTGGCTGGCCAATATATTCTTGCTTTTACCTTGGAAGGACAATATATCTGGACAGAAATGGCCCACCGTTTTTCTAAAGGTCCTTCTTACTTCTCACAAAATTTAAATGCTGACCTCGATGATACAAAATTTTCTGGAGGCTCTACCATACTACAGTATGTAGATGATTTACTTCTCTACTCACCCTCTCAAGCCTCCTCACAAGAAGACAGATTTCACCGTTACAGCTCTATCCAATATTTAGGATATTTAATATCAGAACAAGGATAACACCTAGATGCTGATAGGTTTCATGGCATCTTGAGCTTCCCAAAATCTAAAACCAAATGTCAATTATGAGGTTTTCTTGGGCTAGCTGGTTATTGTCACAATTGGATTCCAAACTTCTCTTTAATGGCCCAGGCTTGTATATCTTACTAAAAACTATTAAACCTGACCCTGTTATCTGGCAAAACCAAGATGATCTAGCCTTTAAAATCTTAAAGGAAAGCTTAATAAATCCTCTTGCCCTTGGATATACAAACTATAAACTACCCTTTTTTCCTTTTTGTTTATGAAAAAGAGGGTAATACCCTCAGAATACTTACTCAAAACATGGGGGCTACCACAACATCTAGGTTATTACAACCAACAATTAGATCCCACGACCCAACGTTATGCTTATGCCTTAGGGCTACACCTGCTACTGCCTTTCTGGTAAAGGCCACTAAGGAAATAGTCTTAAGGTCCTCTTTGACCATCTTTGTACCTCATGCTGTCAAAGCTCTCTTGAACTCATATCATTCCCAACATTTTTCAGCTAGCTGTCTTACTTCTCATGAAATTCTCTTGCAGGACCAGCAAGATGACAGAGGAGTAAGATGTGGAAATTACCTTCCTCCCCACAAATACATTAAGAATACATCTACATGTGGAACAGCACCTACAGAACAACTACTGAATGCTGATAGGGGACCTCAGACTTCCAAAAAGGCAAGAAAATCCCCACGTAACTGGTAGGGCAGAAGAAAAAAAGAAAGAGGAAAGGAATTGGGATGGGACCTGCCCCTCTGGGAGGGAGCTGTGAAGGAGCAAAAGTTTCCACACACTAGGAAGACCATTCACTGGCGGGGACTGCGGGGTAGCTCTGGAACCTCAGAGGAGAGCGCAGCAACAGAGGTGCAGAGGCAGAGCAGAGAGATTCCCACACGGAGGATTGATGCAGACTGGCACTCACCAGCCTGAGATGCTTGTCTGCTCACTTGCTGGGGCGGGTGGGGGCTGGGTGCTGAGGCTTGGTCTTCAGAGGTCAGAACCCAGGGAGAGGACTGGGGTTTACTGCATGAGGACAGCCGGGGGCCGGCTAGTGTGCCAGAGGTAGTTGGCAGGGAGTCTGGGAAAAAGCCCGGGCCTGCCAGAGAGGCAAGAGACCTTTGTTGCGGGGTGCTTGAGGAGTGGCCCGCCATAGGGCCTTCCTGCTTCACACACTCACAGACAGCAGGGCAACACCCACATGAGCACAAGCACAAGCCATGGCTGTTATATCTGACCCCAGAGGCTGCTGTCCACCGCTGCTACCAAGAGTCCTGTGTGCAAGGCAGGTCACTGCCCACACCTTCCCAGCAGCCTGTGGAGCCCACCACTGCCAAGGGTCCTGCGATTGGGGCCAACTTCCCCAGGAGAATGCACAGCACACCTCAGGCTCCTGCAGCTTCATGCTGGCCTCTGCCACAGAAGGCACTCCCTGCACATTCCGATTGTGACTGCCATATCCCTCCCTCTTCCCAGCCTGAGTGAGCAAGTGAGCCCTAATCAGTTGCTGCTTTCACACCCTTTTGCCTGTGCAGGGAACAGATGTCTGAGGGCGGCCCACTCCCAGAGGTGGGGCTAAAACCAAAGCTAAACCCCAGGGGCTGTGCAACGAAAGAAGAGAAAGGGAAATCTCCCCGTGCAGCTGCAGAAGCAGTGGATTAAATCCCTGCAATGGCTTGGCAAGCCCTGCATCTGTAGAATACCTGAATAGACAACAAGTTTTCCCACAATTGAGGCTGTGGGCTTTGGGGGCAAGTACATGTGGGAGTAAGGTCAGATCAGTCTGAGCTGGCCCCACAGTGGCCACAGCAGGTCCAGAGACCTACCTAGAAGTATTGGAGGACTTCCTGTGGAGGCAGGGATTGGCTGTGGCTCACTATGGGGGCAAGGACACTGACAGCTAAGGCCACAGGAAAATATCACTACTTTTTTTGTTGTTGTTCTTTTTGTATTATTCTTTTAATTTTAATTTTTTATTTACTTTTTCTTTTTTATGCTTTTACTTTTAGTATATTTTTATTCTATTTATTTTTTTCCTATTTCTATTGTAATTTTTCATTACACTGTTTTTTCCTTGTTTGTTTTTTCCTTTGTTTTGCTTTGTTTTCATTTTATTTTTAACTATATTTTACATTTTTCTATTTTTACTTTATTACTTTGTTATATATTTTTTCCTTTTGTTTTCATCTTTCATCTTTGCATTTTTTTGAGTTTTGTGGGTTAGTTTTATGCTTTTATTGCCTTTTTTTATTTTGCTTTCTGCATTTGATGTGTTTCTGGTTTTATGTTTTTTGTAGATTTTAGTGTTTGTTTTCATTTTTGGGTTTATTGATTTGGTTGCTCTCTTCTTTGTTTTTGCTTTTTCTTTTCTTTTTGTGAGTGCGTGTGTGTATGTTTCTTTGTGTAATTTGTCTGTTTAGTTTTGCTTTTACCACTTGTCTTGAGGTTTTGTCTGTTCGTTTGTTTTTTTGTTGTTTGTTTGTTTTCTCTGGTTTCTGGGGTTTTTTGTTTATTTGTTTTCTTCTTCCTTTTCTTCCACACCGTGTGGCTTGTAGGGTCTTGGTGCTCCAGTTGGGGGTCAGGCCTGAGCCTCCAAGGAGGGAGAGCTGAGTCCAGGATTTTGGACCACCAGAGAACTCCCAGCCCCATGGAATATTAATCGGTGAGAGCTTGCCCAGAGGTCTCCATCTTAACACAAAGACCTGGCTCCACCCAATGGCCAGCAAGCTCCAGTGCTGGATGCCTCATGACAAACAGCTAGCAAGACAGGAACACAACCCCACCCATTAGCAGACAGGCTGCCTAAAGTAATACTAAGCTCACAGACACCATAAAACACACCACCGGAAGCCGCCCTGCCCATCAGAAGAACAATATCTACCTCCACCCACAGAATGCAGGCACCAGTCCCCCCAACCAGGAAGCCTACAC
This sequence comes from Globicephala melas, assembly GCF_963455315.2. Lineage (NCBI taxonomy): Eukaryota > Metazoa > Chordata > Mammalia > Artiodactyla > Delphinidae > Globicephala > Globicephala melas. Next base: position 23,991,074 of record NC_083316.1, on the reverse strand, counting down.
AAGCCAGAGGGGACAGACAACAGAAGTAAAAGGAACTATGACCCTGCAGCCTGCAGAAAGGAGACCCCAAACACAGTAAATTAAACAAAATGAGAAGACAGAGAAATATGCAGCAGATGAAAGAGCAAGGTAAAAACCCACCAGACCAAAAAAATGAAGAGGAGATCTACCTGAAAAAGAGTCTACCTGAAAAAGAATCCAGAGTAATGATAATAAAGATGATCCAAAATCTCAGAAAGAGAATGGAGAAAATACAAGAGACATTTAACAAGGACCTAGAAAATCTAAAGAACAAACAAACACTGTTGAACAACACAATAAATGAAATTAAAAATTTTCTAGAAGGAATCAATAGGAGACTAACTGAGGCAGAAGAACAGATAAGTGAGCTGAAGGATAGAATGGTGGAAATAACTGCTGTGAAGCTGAACAAAGAAAAAAGAATGAAAAGAACTGAGGACATCTATCATTGGACATTTAGGTTGTTTCCATGTCCTGGCTATTGTAAATAGTGCTGCAATTAACACTGTGGTACATGTGTCCTTTTGAATTATGGTTTTCTCAGGGTGTATGCCCAGTAATGGGATTACTGGGTACAGATGAACCTATTTGTAGGGCAGGAATAGAGATGTAGAGGAAGAGAACTGACATGTAGACACAGTAGGGGAAGGAGAGGATGGGATGAACTGGGAGATTAGGTTTGACATAGATACACGACCATGTGTAAAATAGCTAGCTAGTGGAAACCTGCTGTATAGCACAGCGAGCTCAGATCAGTGCTCTGTGATGACCTAGATGGGTGGGGGGAGGGGAGAATGGTGGTCCAAGAGGGAGTGGATATAGGTATACATATAGCTGATTCACTTCATTGTACAGAAGAAACTAACAAAACTGTAAAGCAATTTTACTCCAATTAAAAAAAAAAAGAATTGAGGATGGTCTCAGAGACCTCTGAGATAACATTAAATGCACCCACATTTGAATTATAGGGGTCCCAGAAGAAGAGAAAAAGCAAGGGTCTGAGAAAATATTTGAAGAGGTTATAGTCGAAAACTTCCCTAACATGAAAAGGAAATAGTCACCCAAGTCCAGGAAGCACACATTCCCGTACACAGTAAACACAAGGAGAAGCACACCAAGACACATATTAATCAAACTATCAAAAATTAAATGCAAAGAAAAAACATGAGCACAGATTCCTGTACACGTTAAACACAAGAAGCACACCAAGACACATATTAATCAAACTGTCAAAAATTAAATGCAAAGAAAAAACATTAAAAGCAGCAAGGGAAAAGCAACAAATAACATACAAAGGAATCCCCATAAGGTTATCAGCTGATTTTGCAGCAGAAACTCTGCAGGCCAGACGAGAGTGGCAGGATATATTTTAAATGATGAAAGAGAAAAACGTACAACCAAGATTACTCTAACCAGCAAGGATATCATTCAGATTCAATGGAGAAGTTAAAACCTTTACAGAGAGACAGAAGCTAAGAGAATTCAGCCCCATCAAACCAGTTCTACAACAACCACTAAAGGAACTTCTCTAAGTGGGAAACATGAGAGAAGAAAAGGACCTACAAAAACAAACCCAAAACAATTAAGAAAATGGTAATAGGAACATACATATAGATAATTACCTTAAATGTGAATGGATTAAATGCTCCAACCAAAAGCCATAGACTAGCTGAATGGATACAAAAACAAGACCTGTATATATTCTGTCTACAAGAGACCCACTTCCGACCTAAGGACACATAAAGACTGAAAGTGAGGGGATGGAAAAAGATATTCCATGCAAATGAACTTCAAAAGAAAGCTGGAGTAGCAATACACAAATCAGACAAAATAGACTTTAAAATAAAGACTATTACAAGAGATAAGGAAGGATACTACATGTTGATCAAGTGATCAATCCAAGAAGAAGAAATAACAATTGTAAATATTTATGCACCCAATATAGAAGCACCTGAATACATAAGGCAAATGCTAACAGCCATAAAAGGAGAAGTTGACAGTAACATGATAATAGTATGGAACTTTAACACCCCACTCACACCAATGGACATATCATCCAAACAGAAAATAAATAAGGAAACACAAGCTTTAAGTGACACATTAGACCAGACGGACTTAACTGATACTTATAGGGCATTCCATCCAAAAACAACAGAATACACTTTCTTCTCAAGTGCACACGGAACATTCACCAGGATAGTTCACATCTTGGGTCACAAGTTAAGCCTATGTAAATTAAAAAAAATTTAAATCATATCAAGCATCTTTTCGGACCACAATGCTATAAGACTAGATATAAATTACAGAAAAAACTCTGTAAAAAACACAAACACATGGAGGCTAAACAACACACTACTCAATAACCAAGAGATCACTTAAGAAATCAAAGATGAAATCAAAAAATACCTAGAAAAAAATGACAATGGAAACAGGATGACCCAAAATCTGTGGGATGCAGCAAAAGCAGTTCTGAGAGGGAAGTTTCTAGCAATACAATCCTACCTCAAGAAGCAAGAAAAATCTCGAATAAACAACCTAACCTTACACCTAAAGCAATTAGAGAAAGAAGGAAAAAAAAATACCCCAAAGTTAGCAGAAGGAAAAAAATCATAAAGATCAGATCAGAAATAAATGTAAAAGAAATGAAGGAAACAACAGCAATGATCAATAAAACTATAAACTAATTTGAAAAGATAAACAAAATTGATAAACTATTATCCAGACTCATCAGGAATAAAAGGGAAAGACACAAATCAACAGAACTAGCAACAAAAAAGGAGAAGTAACAACTAACACTGCAGAAATACAAAGGATCATGAGAGACTACTACAAGCAACTATATGCCAATAAAATGGACAACTGGAAGAAATGGACGAATACTAAGAAAAGTACAACCTTCCAAGACTGAGCCAGGAAGAAATAGAAAATATGAACAGACCAGTCACAAGCAGTGAAATTGAAACTGTGATTAAAAATCTTCCAACAAAAGAATGCCCAGGACCAGAAGTCTTCACAGGCTAATTCTATCAAACATTTAGAGAAGAACTAACACCTACCCTTCTCAAACTTTTGCAAAATATAACAGAAGGATGAACACTTCCAAACTCATTCTAGAGGCCACCATCACCTTGATACCAAAACCAGACAAAGATGTCAAAAAAAAAAAGAAAATAACAGGCCAGTATAACTGATGAACATAGATGAAAAAATCCTCAACAAAATACTAGCAAACAGAATCTGACAACACATTAAAATGATCATTCACCATGATCAAGTGGGGTGTATCCCAGGGAGACAAGTATTCTTCAATATAGGCAAATCAATCAATGTGATACACCAAGTTAAGAAACTAAAGGATAAAAACCATATGATCACCTCAATAGATGCAGAAAAAGCTTTTGATAAAATTCAACACCCAATTATGATAAAAACTCTCCAGAAAGTGGGCATAGAGGGAACCTACCTCAACATAATAAAGGCCATATAAGACAAACCCACATCCAACATCACTTTCAATGGTGAAAAACTAAAAGCATTTCCTCTAAGATCAGGAACAAGAAAAGGCTGCCCACTCTCACCACTATTATTCAACGTAGTTTTGGAAATTTAAGCCACAGCAATCAGAAAAGAAAAAGAAATAAAAGGAATCCAAACTGGAAAAGAAGACATAAAAGTGTCACTGTTTGCAGATGACATGATACTATACATAGAGAATCCTAAAGATGCCACCAGAAAACTACTAGAGCTCATCAATGAATTTGGTAAAGTAGCAGGATACAAAATTAATGCACAGAAATCTCTTGCATTCCTATGTACTAACAATGAAGAATCAGGAAGAGAAATTAAGGAAACACTCCCATTTACCACTGCAACAAAAAGAATAAAATACCTAGGAATAAACCTACCTAAGGAGCAAAAAACTGTATGCAGAACACAATAAGACACTAATGACAGAAATCAAAGATGATACAAACAGATGGAGAGATATACCATGTTCTTGGATTGTAAGAATCAACATTGTGAAAATGACTATACTACCCAAAGCAATCTACAGATTCAATGCAATCCCAATCAAATTACCACTGGCATTTTTCACAGAACTAGAGCAAAAAATTTTGCAATTTGTATGGAAACACAAAAGACCCCGAATAACGAAAGCAATCTTGAGAAAGAAAAATGGATCTGGAGGAATCAGGCTCCTCGACTTAAGACTATACTACAAAGCTACAGTAATGAAGACAGTATGGTACTGGCACAAAAACAGAAATATAGATCAATGGAACAGGATAGAAAACCCAGAGATAAACCCATGCACTCATGGTCACCTTATCTTTGACAAAGGAGGCAAGAATATACAATGGAGAAAAGACAGCCTCTTCAATAATTGGTGCTGGGAAAACCGGACAGCTACATGTTAAAGAATGAAATTAGAACACTCTCTAACACCATATACAAAAGTAAACTCAAAATGGATTAAAGACCTAAATGTAAGGCCAGACACTATAAAACTTAGAGGAAAACATAGGCAGAACACTCTTATGACATGAATCACAACAAGATCCTTTTGACCCACCTCCTAGAGAAATGGAAATAAAAACAAAAATAAACAAATGGGACCTAGTGAAACTTAAAAGCTTTTGCACAGCAAGGAAAACATAAACAAGACAAAAAGGCAACCCTAGAATGGGAGAAAATATTTGCAAATGAAGCAACTGACAAAGGATTAATCTCCAAAATACACAAGCAGCTCGATACCAAAAAGACAAACAACCCAGTCCAAAAATGGGCAGAAGACCTATATAGACATTTCTCCAAAGAAGACATACAGATGGCCAAAAAACACATGAAAAGATGATCAATGTCACTAATCATTAGAGAAATGCAAATCAAAACTATAATGAGGTATCATCTCACACTGGTCAGAATGGCCATCATCAAAAAATCTACAAACAACCTACAAACAATGCTGGAGAGGGTGCGGAGAAATGGGAACCCTCCTGCACTGTTGGTGGGAATATAAATTGATATAGCCACTATGGAGAACAGTATGGAGGTTCCTTACAAAAACTAAAAATAGTACTACCATATGACCCAGCAATCCCACTACTGGGCATATACCATGAGAAAACCATAATTCAAAAAGATACATGTAGCACAGTGTTCATCGCAGCACTATTTACAATAGCCAGGACATAGAAACAACCTAAATGTCCATTGACAGATGAATGGATAAAGAAAATATGGCACATATAGACAATGGAATATTACTCAGCCATAAAAAAGCAAAATTGAGTTATTTGTAGTGAGGTGGATAGACCTAGCATCTGTCATACAGAGTGAAGTAAGTCAGAAAGAGGAAAACAAATACTGTATGCTAACACATATATGTGGAATCTAGAAAAATGGTACTGATGAACCTAGTTGTAGGGCAGGAACAAAGATGCAGACATTGAGAATGGACTTGAGGACACAGTGGGGGAAGGGGAGGCTGGGACATAGTGAGAAAGTAACATTGACATATATACACTACCAAATGTAAAATAGATAGCTAGTGGGAAGCTGCTGCATAGCACAGGGAGATCAGCTCAGTGCTTTGTGAAAACCTAGAGGTGTGAGATAGGGAGGGTAGAGGGAAGGCTCAAGAGGGAGGGGATATGTGGATATATGTATGCATATAGCTGATTCACTTTGTTGTACAGCAAAAACTAACACAATATTGTAAAGGATTTATACTTCAATAAAAATGTATAAAAAATATTCTCTTGCTAACCAACCTTCATGTCACTCTCATTCATCATAACAACCTCAATCCAGTTACTCCTTTTCCTCCTTCCATGGACAAAACCTCCCATATCTATTTGAGTTTGATCAATCACCTATCAACCCCTTGTAATGAGTTATAAGAAACCCACTTGACAAATGTTGATTGTTCATGGTTTACTGATGGCTCTTACTTGAAAAATGAAAACGGCAAATATTGTGCTACATATGCAATATCAACTCCTTTTGAGGTCCTTGTGGCTGCACCCCTACCTTTGTCCACTTCAGCCCAACAAGCTGAATGATACGCTTTTATTCAAGCATGTATTCTAGCAGAAGGTAAAATTGCAAACGTCTATACTGGTATTTGTCATGCCTTGGAGTAGCCCATGATTTTGGAATGTTATAGAAACATGATTTCTTTACTTCCAATGGAGACAAATTTTAAAATGGTCCTTATGTCCAAAAGTTGAGATGCCATACTCGTCATGCAGCTTTGGCTATTATTAAAGTCCCTGGGCATTCTCTCTGGAATCCAAAGTAAAGCACCTCACTGATATCTCTGCAAAAATGCTGCTCTTATAGGATCCACAGACCAAACCTCTCTCATGATCCAGAAAACTACTTCCCCTAGTGACAACCTAAGAGAATTCACCAGGGAAATACAACAACTGGCCCATGAAGAAGAAAAAGAAAATTGGAGATCTAAGGTCTGCTGGTATCATGAAGAAAAGAAACTCTGGTTCAGACCCAGTAACAAACTGGTCCTTCTAGAAAATTTAACATTTCTATTACTATCATACCTAAATTAAATCATTGGCCTACTGATAAAATGATAATGTTCATGAATCAATATTGGTGGGGAAACATTGATAAGGCTGCAGAAAGCGCTTATCTTGCTTGTTCCATGTGTTCTAAATTTAACCCAGGGAAACCTATCCAAACTATTCCTGGATATTTTCAGTTACCCAATGAACCATCTGAGATTTGGGAAACAGATTTCATGCAATCACCGCCACTCATGAATGTTCTGCTAATGGTTTGTATATTTTCACATTGGACTGAAGTTTTTCATGAAGATATGTGACAGCTTCTTCTGTAGCTAAATCCCATTAGAAAAGGTTACTTCCAGTTGGGGAACCCCCCTTGAACTTCATAGTGATTGGAGAATCCACTTATCAAATATTTTGACAAGTCTGTGTTGTCTGGCCAGTTCTGTGCACCTTCATTGTGCTTATCATGCTTAGTCTTCAGGACTGGCCAAGCATACAGATCTAATTATTAAGATTCAGTTAGCTGAATTAGTTGAAACCCTCCAAATACCCTGGCCAAGAGTATTACTGTTGGTTCTTCTAAATCTTAGATCTACTTCCTTCAGGATGCAAAAACTTATGTCTTTTGAAATAATTACAAGACAGCTGATGCACTTAGCCTCCCCCTTCTTTTGACCCACAGCTAATAAAGAAGGATATCTTTCAATTTTGCAAAGGCCTAATCAAGCCCATAGAAAATAACCATGCTCTGATAGAGCAATCTTTCCACAGTGCACTTCCAGGAGACAAAGATGTCAAACATCACACCTTACAGCCCAGAGGTTTCATCTGTCAGAAAAGACATTTCCAAAAAGACTCTTCTTTAACCTTGCTGGAAGGGACCCTGCCTTAGGTGATATTAACTAATCCTGGTGCAGCCAAACTTTAAGAATTCATGTGTCACAACTAAAGAAGCCCCCAAATCTGAAGAGACATGTATACTAACTTGTGACCTAAAGCTGAAAATTTCTAGGGACTGAAGTAGATGGCATATGAAGTAGACAGCTTACCTAAGATATATGGACCAGGCCTGCATAACTTACTTTTTTTTTTTTTTTTTGCTTCTCACTCTATATCTGGTTAAATCATGTCATTCAGGCCTTCAATTGTTCTTTCCCTTGTTTTCCTATGCCCTTTACTTTAGCTTTAGCACATCCTTGTATCCACACCTTACAAAAATTCTCTGATTCTACTAAACTTACTGATGGTTATATTTGTGCCAGAGCAAACAATACTCGTGATGAACATGGACTGGTGGCCTAGCTTCTGTCTTTAGAAGGACAATAAAACATGTGGTAAAGATGTAGGATTTTCCTTTGGTAGCTTTGAAACCGCACATGTCCTCCCTTCTAGAAGATTGGCACCAGATATGGCTTTCCATTGGGTACCCCCAACTCATAAAGGAATGCCCCTCACTCAGGTCTGGACTCTTATCCCAAATTTTTCTCTATGTTTCAAAAACAATGATGAGCATGGCAAAACTCTAGGGTATCTCTCACTGAAAAATTGTAACTGTAATATTTTATATATCTTTGGGAACATGAATTCACTCCCCATTGGAATATACAAGCTTATATCATCTCCTCCCTTAATGTAACTCCATAATGGAAATGAAAACAGTAATAATACTGGGAAAAGAGAAGCTGATGTTCTCCCACTCAATGGTATGTTACTGGGAATTGACCAAAAATCTGGTGAATGGTGGAAACTTAAACTTGTTTCTCCCCTAAAGATCTTCCAAACCTCCATCAAAATCTTACTTACACTAGATCAGTTCACTTGTTCAGATCTATAGAAATTTAAGGTGCTCAAATAAACATTCTCATAATGTGAATGGACCAGATTATCATGTGCTCTGTATAATAAGTATATTTATGATCATGAGACACCTTCTTTCATTCCAGGAAAAGGAATCTAAGCAAAGGAACCCAATTATGCCTTATCCTTACAAGACATTGGGCATTTTTTTTTCATGTGGAAAAAATGTATACTCTATCCTTCCTCTTAATTGGAAGGTACACTGTGTGATTGTTGCCCTCACGCATGATTCCAAAATTAGAAAAACTCTTCCTTCTACTTCTTATATACCTAATCTAGGATTTTTCTCTTATTAACTTAAAAAGATACATCAGAGCTGGGAAGGTTATAGTTTGGGTGAATGACTACAAATAACAATACAGTAGATAGAAAGAGCTTGGGCATGCATTCACCAAAAACTTTTTCCTTAGGTTGGAACAGCAGAATTTGAAAAACGAATTCACAATCCTTTTATAGTTATGCCTACCACTTTCAATGCTTCTGTCCAAGCTTTTAAATATCAACAAACCCAAATAAATAGCCTTTCAAAAGCAGTACTAAAAAAACCTCAGAGACTGAATATCTCCTCATTGCTCAGCAAGGGGGAACTTGTGCCCTACTTCACCAAGAATGTTATTTGTCAATAGCTCAGGAAAATAACACAAGAACTAAAAATAACAAAGGACAATACCAAGCAGAAGTTGGCCAAGCTCCTGAACCTTGGGACATTTTTGATCTATTAAACATAAACAGGGAAACTGGTTGAGAAGCATATTTCAATCAATAGCTATCACTGGGCTTCTGGTCATCAGTTTATTTCCACTATTTTGTAATAGTAAACAAATACCTTCCTCACAAATGTATGTACAAATTTAAATTCTTTTCCTTTCAAAGGCTTTTCCTGAAACTCGACTGACCATGGAAACTAAACCATCCACCATAGAAAGACATAACTGAGATTCTTCTTTTTTCAATCCTTTCAAATGAAGCCAATGAAACTCCCCATCATTTTCCTCCTCTGTGGGACAAGACACCTGAGCATGATCCTCCTCAGCTTCATGAGAAAAATACCTGAGGACAGCTCTCCTCAGATCCATGGGACATATAATGCAATCCACCTATAAAAAACTATACCTTTGACAAAAATTAACAGCTGAATGATACTTGATCAGAGATGCTTTTCGCAAAAGATCTTGAACAAAAGGGGAAAATGTGAAGGAATGAAACCAGAGAATATAAAATGGAAAGTCTCACACATGTACCCTCAGGAAAACAAAACTTAAGGACAGAGAGATTGACTTCCTGTAAATGCTTGATTTACAGAAAACTGATAATATTGGAACTCTCTTAAATGACAGGGAGTTGGTCAGGGATTACCTGATTACCTAACTTTGTTAAATGACAGGGAGTCAGTCAGTTGGTCAGGGATTACCTCATATCAACCTTGAGAAACTTTGCTTATGCTTACCAGAGGCATGAGATGACCCAATCAGGTTGGTCTCAGAAAATAAGCTGAATTGAGCTTTGTTTGTGTGACTGGACTGGTTTGTCTGCTCGGGGAATTTTCAAAGCAGTTCTCCATTTGTTTTTTATTTCAACCAACTCTCATTTAACTCTCCCCTCTTTACGTTCTCTGCGCATATTTACAGCCTACCCCAAACCCTCAGCTGACTCACCTGTATCTTGCTATTTGCATGTCCTGAATTACAATTCCTCCGCTATTCCCAAATAAACACATTTTTGTTTTGACAATTTTGAACTTGCCTCATTTTACCTTTTTGTTTAGGTCAACAGCCAGAACTGCTAGCAATCATATATTGGAATTAATACACTTTATCTTAATTAAAGCTCTTTCCTATTTTTTAAATTTACTTCAGCCAAAACTTTAGAATTAGAATTTCTAACAAATATTTTAGAAATGGAATGGAATACTTAAAATTTTAACTTTGGTCTTATTAGTTATTAGAGTGATCATAGTGATTTCAATCTTAATGAAAAAACACTCTGCACCATTTAAATTCTGGGTCACTTCAGAATTATTGTCTGTTTATTTGAAAAAACACAATTTGGGGGCATCACAATTTATTGTTTTCCATGTTCTCACTTATATATTGAATCCCAAACTTTATATTAAAATGTAATCTTTTTGATAAAGCAGGGAAATTAAAGTGGCCAGATTTTAGATTAAAAATTATTCTTATTAAAACACATATATAAAGTATAACTGAAAATCCTGAAAACAATGAAATACTGAAAAAAATCATTGTGTCTAGAAGGACAATTAAAAAATAAAATTTAATTTTTTGTATGGAATGTTACACAGATGGCCTTTTTTGTAGAAAGGGTTGGTTTTCATTAATATTATGACAGTTTTACATAGTGTCATATTTTTATTAATTTTTTACCTCATATTTCAGATCAGCCAAATTTTCTAGTATGAAAATATTCATCCTGTAGAGAATAAATTTAATCTTACCTTAAATGTTGAAAATTCTGAAAATAAAAATTATGTAAAACTCTTCAAATATATTGAATGTAAACTCAAAAAGATATTAACAATTATATCTTTTATTGTAAATTATGGTTTTGTGGAATTGAATGTTACATTGCTTCAGCCATTTCAGAAATTAGTTTTATTATACAGTATATTTAAAATAACAAATGACTTTCTGTATATAAAAGCACGTGTTTTTGACACTAACAGTGAAAAGTGGCATCTCATGTTTTTATTTGCTTTTCCTCAAGAGTAGTGATGTTATAATCTTTCATTTGTTTTCATTATTAAAGCTTATGTTATGATAATAGACTTGTAAAACTTATATGTAATGCATTTATTTTAAAGTTATTTATTTTGGGGCAGAAAATATTTAATTTTTAAAAATAAATTTCAACAAAGTATAATTTATGTTCAGTAATTCTTTTAGTTTTACAAATGTCCACTGAAATCTCTGACACAATCACATATAGAATGTTACATTTTGTAGACCATCCCTACCACCTTCCATGCCTGGAACAACAACTGCTCTGCTTTTGACTAGAGGTTAATTTGTACTTACTAGAATTTTATATAAACGGAAGTATACAATATGTATTTATTTATGTCTTTCACTAATATAACTTATCAGTGTCTTCAAGTATATAAGTAATTCATTTCTTTTTATTGGTCAGTATTATCCCATTGTCAGATATACATTTTGTTCATTCATTCATCTTTTGGTAGGTATTTCAGTGGTTTTAAATTTTGGTTGTTGCAGCCAAAGCTGCTATAGAAATGCATGTACAAGTCTTTGTTAAAACATACCTTGTCAGTTCATTTGTTTATATACTTAAGAGTGGAATGGTTGTGTCACAAGATAACTGTGTTTTACTCTTTTCAAAAATTGCCAAACAATTCTTCCAAGTGGTTTTACCCTTTTACATCCCTGGTAAGACTGTATGAGAGTTCTAGTTGCTCTAAATCCTTGTAAATTCTGGGCATTGTTTGTTTTGTTATTATAAAAGATATGTACTAATACTTTAGTGTGGATTTAAATTGTGTTACTGAAGAATAATGTTGAGAATCCAATTATGTGGTTTTTTGTTAATTTGTTTATCATTCTTATGAATGATATCTTATGAAAGATTGTCTCTTCAAATCTTTTGCTCGTTTTTTTAAAAATTTGGTACTTTTTTTTTTAATATTTAGTTGAAGTTTATATATATATATATATTTGACACATGTCAAATAATAAACTTTTATATCTAGGAACTTTCTTACCTGGAAAGAAGACAGAAAGCACAGGTAAGTTTGTATCTGTGAAATCATCTCCTTAAAGATAGAAACATACAAAGGAATTTGTCCTTTAGGTCATTATTCAATACCAGTCTTTTTAAAACTCAGTGCATTATTTATAAGTTGACAAGGTGACAATAAAATTTTTATTAAAATAAATTATCAAGAATAATTAAATAACATAAAATGATAAGTAGGATTCTTAAAGCTAGAATAGTAAAACTGGCATGGTGTGCAGTGATACCCATGGAAAAGAATGTGTAGCTCAAAAACAGACGTACACTGCAGATGGTATGTGTGATATACAGCATATTGGGCATTGCAAATCAGTAGGAAAAAAGATGGTTTTGATAAACCATAATAGGATAATTGGTTATCCACATGGCAAATAAATATAATTAAATATCCTTCTCATGTTAAATATATTTTTCTTTAAATACTTGACTATGAATAGCAAAATAATTTAGACAGAATGAAGAAAAATGTGTTATTAAGAGAGTTAAGAATTTTTTAAACTGACCAAAAAAAACCTTCTCTTGAAAGACTAGCAACAAATAGAAAGAAGTGCAAACAGCTCATAATGTGACAACAAATTACTATCCAGCAATATGAAGAATTTACAGAAGTTCATAGATGACAATTCAAAATCCAACAGAAGAACAAGTGAAGAATATCTTGTAAATGCAAATTGTATAATAGGAAAACTTAATGGCTAACTAAACATACAAAAACAAAATTTGTTAAGTGCAAGATAAAAAATAACCATGTCACACCCATTAATAGATGTATGTGTGTGTGTATATATATATATGTATATACAGTACCACAATATGCCAACAGTCTCACCAATACAAAGTATTGACACAGAGAAAGAAACAGGGGCACTCATAGATCACTTAATATGTTGGAGAATAACTTGGTAAAAGAGTTTACTTGAAAATTCACAGGACTTATGGCAGAACAGTTGCAATTATAAGTACATAGTGGAATGTGCATATGAGTCCGAAGAACAATATATGATGAAATTATTGAGACACGTATTTAAAATAATGGCCAAAACTTCAATATCCCTTTGCAGAAAGATAAATAAGTAAATCAAAACATGCTCATGTATATGAGTCTCACAGATGGAGACAAGTTGAAAGAGTAGAAGGATGTGAGCTTATCTTTTCTTACAAAAATATCAAAATCACAATTAACTGCTGAACAGCCATTGACAAAAAAGCACTGGAATCTACCAAAAAAAGATATCCTACATCCAAAGACAAAGAAGCCACAATGAGATGGTAGGAGGGACGCAACTGTGAAAATATCAAATCCCATACCTGCTGGTGGGCAACCCACAAACTGGAAAATAATTATACCACAGAAGTTCTCCCATAGGGGTGAAAATTCTGAGATCCACATAAGGCTCCTCAGCCTGGGCATCTGGAAATGGGAGGAGGAGCCCCCAGAGAATTTGGCTTTGAAGGCCAGCGGGAATTCCACAGGACTGGGGGAAACAGAAACTCCACTCTTGGAGGGTGCACACAAGGTCTCATGCACACCAGCACCTAGGGAAAAAAACAGTGACCTCATAAGAGACTGCACCAGACTGACATGCTAGTATTGGAGGGTCTCCTGCAGAGGTGAGGGGCAGCTGTGGCTCACTGCAGAGATGAAGACACAGGTAGTGGCAGTCCTAGGGAGTACTCATTGGCATGAGCCCTCCAGAGGCCACCAATGTCTCCACAAGACCTGGCCCCACCCAACAGGCTATAGGCTCCAGTGCTAAGATGCCTCAAGTCAAACAACAAACAAGGTAGGAACACATATCCCCTCATCAGACAGGCTGCTTAAAGTCTTCCTGAGCATAATGTTGCCCACCAGAGGGACAATATGCAGCTCCACCCACCAGTGGGCAGGTACTCCCACCAGGAAGCCTGCACTCCCACCAGGAAGCCTGCACAAGCCTCTTAGACAGCCTTATCCACCAGGGGGCAGACAGCAGAAGCAAGAATAACTACAATTCTGCAGCCTGTGGAACAGAAACTGCAATCATAGCAAGTTAGATAAAATGAGATAGCAGAGAAATATGTTCCTGATGAAGGAGCAAGGTAAAACCCCAGAATAACAACTAAGTGAAGTGGAGATAGAAAACCTGTCCCCCAAAGAATTCAGAGTAATGATAGTAAAGATGATCTGAGGTCTTGGAAAAAGAATGGAGGCAGAGATCAAGAATATACAAGAAATGTTTAACAAAGACCTAGAACAGCTAAAGAACAAACAGATGAGCGATACAGTAACTGAAATGAACAAATACACTAGAAGGAATCAATAGCAGAATAACTGAACCAAAAGAACAGATAAGTGACCTGGAAGACAGAATGGTGGAAATCACTACTGCAGAACAGAATAATAAAAAAAAAAAGCATGAAAAGAATACAGTTTCAGAGATCTCTGGGACAACACTAAACACACCAACATCTGCATTATAGAGGTTCCAGAGGGGAAGACAGAGAGAAATGACCTGAGAAAATACTGAAAGAGATAATAGCTGAAGATTTCCCTGACATGGAAAAGGAAACAGTCACCCAAGTCCAGGAAGTGCAGAGAGTCCCAGGCAGGATAAACCCAGGGAAGAACACACTGAGACACATAGTAATCAAACTGATAAAAATTAATGACAAAGAAAAAATATTAAAAGCAACAGGGAAAAGCAACAAATAACATACAAGGGATTTCACATAAGGTTATCAGCTGATTTCTCAGCAGAAACTCTGCAGGCCAGAAGGGAGTGACACAATATTTTTAAAATGATGAAAGGAAATAACCTACAACCAAGAATATTCTACCCAGCAAGGCTCTCATTCAGATTCAATGGAGAAATCAAAAGGTTTACAGATGAGCAAAAGCTAAGAGAATTCAGCACCACCAGACCAACTTTGCAACAAATGCTAAAGGAACTTCTCTAAGTGGAAAGTAAAAGGCCACAACTAGAAACAAGAAAATTATTAATGGAAAAGCTCACCAGTAAAGGCAAACATACAGTAAAGGTAGGAAATCATCCACACATAAATATGATATCAAAACCAGCAATTGTGACAAGAGGAGAGCACAAATAAAAAATATTGCAAATGCATTCGAAATTAAAAGACCAGCAACATAAAACAATCTTGTTTATACATAGACTGCTATATCAAAACTTCATGGTAACTGCAAACTGAAATTCTACAATAGATACACACACAAAAGGAAAAGGAATCCAAACACAACACTAAAGTTAGTCATCAAATCACAAGAGAACAAAAGAGGAAGGGGAAAAAAAGACCTCCAAAAACAAATCCAAAACAACAAAATGGCAATAAGGATATACATATTGATAATTACCTTAAATGTAAATGTTCCAACCAAAAGACATAGACTGGCTGAATGGATACAGAAACAAGACCCATGTATATGCTGTCTACAACAGACCACTTCAGATCTAGGGACACATACAGACTGAAAGTGAGGGAATGGAAAAATGTATTCCATGCAAATGGAAATCAAAATAAAGCTGGAGTAGCAATACTCATATCAGACAAACTAGGCTTTAAAATAAAGTCTTTTACAAGAGACAAAGAAGGACAGTACATAATGATCAAATGATCAATCCAAGAAGATATAACAATTGTAAATATATGCTCACCCAATATAGGAACACCTCAATATATAAGGCAAATACTAACAGCCATAAAGAGAAATCGATGCTAACACAATAATAGTGGGGCACTTTAATAACCCACTTTCATCAATGGACACATCATACAGATAGAAGACAACCAAGAAAACACAGGCCTTAAATAACACATTAGACCAGGTAGACTTCATTGATATTTATAGAGCATTCCATCCAAAAGCAGCAGAATACACATTATTCTCAAGTGCCCATGGAACATCTTCCAGGTTTGATAACATGCTGGGCCACAAAGCAAGCCTCGGTAAATTTAAGAAAATTGAAATCATACCAAGCTTATCTTTTCCAGCCACAATGCTATGAGATTAGAAATAAACTTCTAGAAAGAATCTGTAAAAACACAAACACGAGGAGGCTAAACAATATGCTACTAAACAACCAGTGGATCACTGAAGAAATCAAAGAGATAATTAAAATAATACCTAGAGACAAATGACAGTGAAAGCACAATGATCTCAAATCCTATGGGATGCAGCAAAAGTAGTCCTAAGAGGGAAGTTTATAGCAATACAATCTTACCTCAGGAAATAAGAAAAATCTCAAACAACCTAAATTTAACACCTAAAGCAACTAGAGAAAGAAGAACAAACAAAACCCAAAATTAGTAGAAGAAATCATAAAGACCAGAGCAGAAATAAATGAGATAGAGATGAAGAAAACAACAGAAAAGATCAATGAAACTAAAAGCTAGTTCTTTGAAAAGATAAACAAAATTGATAAACCTTGAGCCAGATTCATCAAGAAAAAAAGGGAGAGGGCTCAAGTCAATAAAATTAGAAATGAAAAAGAAGTTACAATGGACACCACAGAAATACAAAGGATCATAAGAGACCACTACAAGGAGCTATATGGCAATAAAATGGACAACCTAGAAGAAATGGACAAATTCTTAGAAACATACAACCTTCTAAGACTGAACAGGAAGAAATGGAAAATATGAACAGACCAATCAGAAGTACTGAAATTGAAACTGATTTTAAAACTCCCAACAAACAAAAGTCCAGTATCAAATAGCCTCACTGGAAAATTCTATCAAACATTTAGAGAAGAGCTAACATCTATCCTTCTCAAACTATTCCCAAAAATTGCAGATGGAGGAACACTCCTAAACTCATTCTGTGAGGGCACAATCACCCTGATACCAAAACCAGACAAAAGTACCACAAAAGATAAAATTATAAGCCAATATCACTGATGAAAAGAGATGCAAAAATCCTCAACAAAATACTAGCAAACCGAATCTAACAACACATTAAAAGGATCATACACTATGAGCAAGTGGGATTTATCCCAGGGATGCAATGATTTTTCAATATCTGCAAATCAATCAGTGTGATACATCACATCAATAAATTGAAGAATAAAAATCACATTATCATCTCAATAGATGTAGAAAAAGCTTTTGACAAAATTCAACAATTTATAATAAAAACTCTCCAGAAAGTGGGCATAGAGGGAACACACCTCAACATAATAAAGGCCATATATGACAAACCTAGAGCTAAAATCATAATCAATGGTGAAAAGCTGAAATCATTTCCTCTAAGATCAGGAACAAGACAAGGATGTCCACTCTTGCCATTTTTATGAAACATAGTTTTGGAAGTCCTAGCCACAGCAATCAGAAAAGAAAAAACAAATAAATGGACCCAAATTATAAAAGAAGAAGTAAAACTGTCACTGTTTGCAAATGACATACTATACATAGAAAATCCTAAAGATGCTACCAGAAAACTACTAGAGCTCATCAATGAATCAGTAAAGTTGCAGGATACCCAGAAGTCTGTTGCATTTCTATATACTAACAATGAAAGATTGAAAAGAGAAATTAAAGAAACAATCCCATTTACCATCACCTCAAAAAGAATAAAATACCTAGGAATAAACCTACCTAAGGAGAAAAAAGACCTGTAGTCCAAAAACTATAAGACACTGATGAAAGAAATCAAAGGTGACACAAACGGATGGAAAGATATTCCATGTTCTTGGATTGGAAGAATATTATCAAAATGACTATATTACCCAAGGCAATCTGCAGATTCAATGTAATCCCTATCAAATTACCAATGGCACTTTTCACAGAGCTAAAACAAAAAAGTCTTAAAATCTTTATGGAGACACAAAAGATCCTGAATAACCCAAGCAATCTTGAGAAAGAGAAACAGAGATGGAGCAATCAGGCTCCCTGATTTCTAACTATACTACAAAGCCACAGTCATCAAAACAGTATGGTAGTGGCACAAAAACAGAAATATAGATAAATGGAACAGGAAAGAAAGTCCAGAGATAAACCCACACACCTGTGGTCATCTAATCTATGACAAAGAAGGCAAGACTATACAATGGAGAAAAGAAAGTCTCTTCAGTAAATGATGCTGGGAAAACTGGACAGCTTCATGTAAATTAAAAAAAAAATTCAACATGGATAAAAGACCTAAATGTAGGACCAGATACTATAAAACTCTTAGGGGAAAACATAGGCAGAATGCTTTGTGACATAAATTTCAGTAATATTTTTCCTTATCTCCTAGAGTAATGGAAATAAAAACAAAAATAAACAAATGGGGCCTAATTAGACTCAAAAGCTTTTGCACATCAATGGAAACCATAAACAAAATGAAAAGACAAACCCATAGAATGGGAGAAAATATTTGCAAACAATGTGACCGACAAGGGATTAATCTCCAGAATTTACAAGCAGCTCATGTGGCTCAATATCAAAAAGCAAACAACCCAATCAAAAAATGGGCAGAAGACCTAAATTGACATTTCTGCAAAGAAGACATGCAGATGGCCAAGAGTCACATGAACGTTGCTCAACACTGCTAAGTATTAGAAAAAGGCAAAGCAAACTACAATGAGATATCACCTCACACCAGTCAGAATGGCCATCATCAAAAAATCTGCAAACAATAAATGCTGGAGAGGGTGTGAAGAAAAGGGAACCCTCTACACTGTTGGTGGGAATGTAAATTGGTACAGCCACTATGGAGAACAGTACGGAGGTCCTTAAGAAACTAAAAATAGAGCTACCATATGATCCAGCAATCCCACTCCTGGGTGTATGTCTGGAGAAAAACATGGTTCGAAATGATACATGCACCCAATGTTCATGGCAGCACTGTCCACAATATCCAAGACATGGAAGCAACCTAAATGTCCACCAAAAGAGAATGGATAAAGATGAAGGGGTACATATATACAATGGTATATTACCCAGCCATAAAAAAAGAATGAAATAATGCCATTTGCAGCAACATAGATGGACCTGTATATTATCATACTAAATGAAGTAAGTCAGACAAAGTCAAATATAATATGATATCGCTTATATGTGGAATCTTAAAATAATGATACAAATGAACTTATTTACAAAACAGAAACAGACTGACAGACTTAGAGCATGAACTTTTGGTTACTGGGGAGGGAGGGGTGGAGGAAGGGATAGATAGGGAGTTTGAGATTGACACGTACACACTGCTATATTTAAAATAGATAACTAACAAGGACCTACTGTATAGCACAGGGAACTCTGCTCAAGATTCCGTAATAACCTAAATGGGAAAGGAATTTGAAAAAGAACTGATACATGTATATGTATAACTGAATCAATTTGCTGTACACCTGAAACTAACACAACATTGTTAATCAATGATACTCCAATATAAATAAAAATTTAAAAAATAGAGATTCCTTTAAAACAATAAAAAAATAAAACATATACATCTTGACATGAAAATACTGAAAAAAACCCATGTTCCAGAAGGATATCAACAATATATTATTCATATGAAGTTTATAAATTAATAGATGCTTACAATGTATTTTAATTAACATTATTTATATATGAGTTCATTAAGTTACTCTTTATTAACACATTTATATATATTTATAGTAATAACAATATATAAATGGTCTGGGTCAATTCCTAAGAAGATGAAAAACATGGAAATTTATAGAAATGAGGGGAATTGTAGAGGAGTAGGAGTAGTTATCTAAAATCTATGAGAGTGAAAGGAACTGTAATTGCTAACTCTAATTTTTCTTCCTTTTTTTTTTTTTACAGGCATATAAATGCCAATAATTTTTAAAATCTCATAGTTGGTATGTGCCTGAAAGTTACCAGCCATACCTTTTATTTATTTGAATATTATTTTATAAGATTGGAATTAACATCAAAATGGAAACAAAAAAATGTCTAGACATAGATTTTTATAGAGCGAGTTCCATGGAGGCCAATGCAAGGAGGGGAGACATTTTGAGAAAGAATTACTTTGAACTTGACTTGCAAGTTGATAACTGTTGGGGAAGGGAGTTTAATGCAACATAAACTAAGAAATATTATTTTATTTCCTTCTAGCCTTTCAAATGTTTCAACTGAATTAATAGTCTAAAACTTGGCACTGAAGAGCTAGTAAATAAAGGTATGCATTAAATTCAGCAAATAAGTGGAACCCTTTTTCCACTTGATGACAAGGTAGATAATCTTCATGCTTCCCGAATTCTCCCTTAGGATTGATATTACTGGAGATGTGTGTATGTTGGTGTTATGGCCCCACTGGGTCATTACTTTTCTAGTTTCATTACTTCATTTGTTAGATCTGCTGTCAAAGGGTCAGTTTACTGGTTGAATTTTGTCTCAATGCGATGCCAGCTTTAATATGTCAGAGCTGTTACAATCCCTGAGATTGGTTTTAACCCCAGCTCTGACTTTGTCTGTCTCTGTGCCAGTTTTTTCTATCTGCAAAATGGGGACAACTACAGTAGAAGGTTAATGCATGCAAAGGTGTTAATACAATATCCTTATAAGAGTGAGTGACATGCTCAATAAAAGTAAAAAGAGAACAATCATGTTCGTAGGGGTTTTCTCAGTCATTCTGTATTTCTCTCTGCAACTTCTTTTTCTAATGACTGGAGCAAAGCCAGGTTTTCAATACAATATCTTCTTTATCATATTACTATTATAAATAGAGAGCTTATCCTTTTTGGTTCAAATCCTTCAGTGTTTCTTAGAAATATTTATGACAATGATAAAACTCACAACATTTCACTTGGCAAGCTGCCTCTGATATATTGTGTTTTCTAGACTTAAACCTACTGCAAGTTTGAATCCTCTTTGGTATGAGCTGTGCTTTTCTTTCTCAAAGGGCAAGAATACATCACTGTATTAATTCTAAGAATGTCGTTTATATTAAATCTGACACCAGCCTTTCCTTTACACATACAGAATGATGTCACTTCAGAAAGCATTTGAAGACTTGCATAAGAAACATTTCAGGGAGGAAAATACATAGTAAAATTGTGGAGGTAAAAATGGATTTAGGTATTTTCTGCTGGAATAGCAGTTTGTAACAGATTAATTCAACTGCTGGAAAAAAAATAGGTAAGTTCGTTAAATTAAAAGAATATTATTTGTGGGCATCAGAGAGATACAAAGCTAGAGTAGACTTGATGGACTAAGTCCTAAAAGAAGAAAATGCATCATTGTGAGTCTGATACTGTGCACCACTTTTTCACTTAGGTAACTGCCAATTCATAAGCCAAATTATCAAAACACAGTAATATAGATCTATCTCACCACCATAGCCAATTAAATGTTGGCCAAAGAAGCTAGAGAAAAAAGAACACATGAGGCATGAGTACACTTATATAAATTTAAAGGAGTTTTTGTTGGTAGGAGTAATTATTTTAGAGAGAATGAGGTTTAGTTCACAGGAGGGTTCATATGAGAAGAATCTGGTATGCTAGTTATGACCAATTTCTCCATCTACTGATAGCTAGATGGATGTCCTTCCTTGTGAAAATACACAATTTGTGAACTCTGTATGTCTGACTTTAGTAAATATGCCACTAATAGTTAAAATTTTCCATTTGTCAATGTTAGGAAACAAAATCTTGTGTCCTAACTAGTGCTTGGTTCAATGCAATGACAATATGCACATTCAGTCACAGTAGTTAATAGAAAAAGAGACTTACTTTTCCTTAAAAGAAAAGGAAATAAACTTTATCTTTTGATAGGAAAATTAGGAAATTAGCTTCATTAATTCTTCCTCTCCTTCACCTGTCTGCCTGCCTGCCTTCCTTTTTTTTCTTTTACTCTTTCAACATATCTTTCTCATCTACACTCTGCCAGATGCTGTACATAATATCTGGGCATTCTGTCATCATCGAACTATTTTTGGTGAGATGAGAATCTCAATTTACAAAATAAGACCATGGAGAAGAAATCTATCAGATAGAAAGTTCAGACAAAACATTTGTAGGAGAAGTGAGAGACTCTAGTGCTATATAAGTCAAGGGAGGAAAGGACTGAAAGAGGGAGCAATTATTTGAAGGAAGGGATGTAGATATTTTAATTGGAGAGATGGGGAAAAATGGAGAGGAGGGTGGAACTACTAAATGGGAGGTTAGGCAGTCAGCAGTCAGAACCCTAAATGGAAACAATGCTTTCAGCAAGTTAGATTTGAGCTAAAGATGTATATGTGGTTCTGCGGTTTAGAGTTTGTGATTGCTTGTCTTTAGATCAAAGAGAATGGAACATGTACAGGCATACCTCGGAGGTATTGTGGTTTGGTTCCAGACCACTGCAATAAAGAAAATATCACAATAAAGTGAGTCCCAAATTTTAAAAAATTTCCCAGTTCATATAAAAGTTATTTTTACACTATAATCTAAGTTGCAGTAGCACTATGTCTAAAAAGACAATGTACATACCTTAATTGAAAAATACTTTATTGCTAAGAAATATTAAACATAATCTGAGCCTTCAACAAGTTGTAATCTTTTTGCTAGTGGAGGGTCTTGCCTTGATGTTGATGGCTACCAACTGACCAGGGTGGTGGTTGTTGAAGGTTGGGATGGCTGTGGCATTCCTTAAAATAAGACAACAATGAAGTTTCCCACATCAACTGACTCTTCCTTTCATGAACATTTCTCAATAGCATGCAATGCTGTTTGACAGCATTTTACCAACAGTAGACTTCTTTCAAAATTGGAGTCAATCCTCTCAAACCCTGCCACTGCTTTATCAACTAAATTTATCTAATATTCTAAATCCTTTGTTGTCATTTTAACAATCTTCAGAGCATCTTCACCAGGAGGAGATTCCACCTCAATAAAACACTATCATTGCTCATCCATAAGAAGCAACTCCTTATCTGTTAAAGATTTATCCTGAGATTACAGCAATTCAGTCACGTCTTCAGGCTCCACTTCTAATTCCAGTTCTCCTGCTACTTTCAAAGTCACCCATTAGGGTTGGGATCAACTTCTTTCAAACCCCTGTTGATATTTTGACCTTTTCTCATAAATCACAAATGTTCTTAATGGCATCTAGAATGTGGTGAATTTTTTCCAGAAGGTTTTCAATTTATTTTGCCCAGGTCCATAAAAGGAATCACTATCTATGTCAGCTATAGCTTTATGAAGTGTATTTCTTAAATAGGACTTGAAAGTCAAAACTTCTCTTTGATCCATTGGCTACAGAATAGTGTTAGCAGGCATGAAAACATGAATCTCATTGTATATCTCCATCAGAGCTCTTTGGTGACCAGATGCATTGTCAATGAACAGTAGTATTTTGAAAAGAATCTTTTTCTGAGCAATAGGTTTCAAAGGTGGGCTTAAAATATTCAGCAAACCATGCTATAAACAGATGTGCTGTCATCCAAGCTTGGGTATTCTATTTATAGAGCACAGGCAGAGTAGATTGAGCATAATTCTTAAGGACCATAGGATTTTCAGAATGGTAAATTATTGGCTTCAACTTCAAGTCACCAGCTGCCTTAGACCCTAACTATATAGTCAGCTTGTCCTTTGAAACCAGGCATTGACTTCTCCTCTTTAGCTATGAAAGTCCTAGATGGCACCTTCTTCCAGTATAAGGTTGTTTCGTCTACGTTGAAAATCTGTTGTTTAGGGTAGCCACCTTCATTAAGGACCTCAGCTAGATCTTCTTGATAACTTGCTGCAGCTTCTAAATCAGCACTTGCTGCTTCATCTTGCATGCACTTAACATTAATGGAGACAACTTATTTCCTTAAACCTCATGAACCAGTCTCTGCTAGCTTCAAACTTTCCTTCTGCAGCTTCCTCACCTCTCTCAACCTTCATGGAATCGAAGAGATTTAGGGCCTTCCTCTGGATTAGTCTTTAGCTTAAGGGAATGTTGTGACTGGTTTGATTTTTTGATGCAGACCACTAAAACATTTTCCATATCAGCAATAAGGCTGCTTTGCTTTCTATCATTCTTGTGTTCACTGGAGTAGTATTTGTAGTTTCTTCCAAGATCTTTCCCTTTGCATTCACAAGTTGGTTAACTGGCAGCACAAGAGGCCTTGTTTTCAATCTGCTTTTAACGTGCCTTCCTCACCCAGCTGCATCATTTCTAGAGTTTGATTTAAAGTAAGAGACATGTAACTCTTCCTTTCACTTGAAAACCTAGAGGCCATTGAAGGGTTATTTACTGACCTAATTTCAGTATTGTTGTGTCTCAAGGAATAGGGAGGCCCAAGGAGAGGGAGAGATGGAGAATGGCCCATCGGTAGAGCAGTCAGAACACACACATTTATTGATTAAATTTGCTGTCATATAGGTGTGGTTTGTGGCACCTCAAAACAATTACAATAGTAACATCAAAGATCACTATTCGCAGATCA